>NW_024070211.1:30558139-30759598 GCF_014754425.2 Oryx dammah | reverse complement strand
GGAGTGAGTTGCCATTTCCTCCTCTAGGAGATCTTCCCAACCCAGGGATAGAACCTGGGTCTCCTGCATTTCCGGCAGATTCTTTACCAACTGAGCTACCAGGGATGCCCAGAGAAGGGGTAGACAAACTTTTTCTGCAAAAAGCCAGTTGGTAAATCTGTTTGCCTTTGCAGACCATAAGGTCTCTATTGCAGATACTTAACTGGGCTATTGGAATGCAATAGCAGCCATGGACAATATGCAAACAGATGGGGATGGCTGTGTTACGCTTATTGTTTTCTACTTTATTTGAAAAAAACAGGTGGCTGGCCAGATTTGGCTAACTGGCCATTGTCTGCTGGCCCTGACTTAGAGTAGTAATATAAAATTTCCTGTAAAATAAAATTTATTGAAGCTAAAAAGGAAGTCTATTCAAATAAAAAAATATTAACGAAATAGCTTTACAGAAACCATATGCAAATTCCTGAAGTTGGAGAGAGCTCAGTTCTAATTTTTCTTGCATCATCTGTGACCACAGCTGTGGGGGTGAGAGAGGCTGGAAGGGAGAACCCGTTTAATTTAGTGTGGCCAAACATTGTGGGAGGCTCACACTTAGATATTCCCAAGAGCCTGGCAGGGCCAGAGTTTTGCCTTTCCTTCTCCTGCTGTTATTTTTCTATATAATTTCTTCCCCAACTCTGGTCCCAGAATGAGGGGCTGTCATAAAATACTCTTGCTTTTATGGAATCTGTCTTCCCACAGGGTTTAAATACCCCCAGGGCCAGATTTGCTCAGGGCTCACTTATGTATCTTATAAATATATTGTTGTTCAGTGGCTAAGTTGTGTCCAGCTTTTTGCGACCCCATGAGCTGTAGCATGCCAGGCTCCTCTGTCCTCCATATCTCCTGGAGTTTGCTCAAATTCATGTTCACTGAGTCAGTGATGCTATCGAACAATTTCTCATCCACCACTCCCTTATAAATATACCCTGAGCTTAAACATAAACATGGCAGGGCATTGTATAGGTAGATGCTGCAGAAAGAGACAATTTCAGCCGAAAATCCTTAACCTATGGGAACAGGAGAGGCTCACATCTACTGAGCACTTATCATCAGGTTTATTTGAAGACTCCACATGTATTAACTGATGGTAAAGACCACCACCACACCCAGATACAGGAGACATAAGAGATGAGGGTTCAATCCCTCGGTTGGGATAATCTCCTGGAAAAGGAAATGGCAACCCACTTCAGTATTCTTGCCTGGGAAATCCCATGGATAGAGGAGCCTGGTGAGCTACAGTCTATGGGGTCACAAAAGAGTTGGACACGGCTTAGTGACTAAACAACAGCATCTAATAATAATAATAATACTATCACCCCCATTTTAAAGATGAGAAAACTGAAGCACAGCAG
Source organism: Oryx dammah (assembly GCF_014754425.2). Lineage (NCBI taxonomy): Eukaryota > Metazoa > Chordata > Mammalia > Artiodactyla > Bovidae > Oryx > Oryx dammah. Next base: position 30,758,204 of record NW_024070211.1, on the reverse strand, counting down.
CCTAAGTAAACTGCCCAAAGTTATTCAATTACAAAGAGGCAGAGTCCTAACCCCAGGTGGCTAGCACTGGAGTCCACAATGCTAACAACATACAGCAACACCATTGTTATGTCTCTCTGGGACAGCATTGTGGGGTTTCCAAGTAGTACACAGACATTTTCACTGTTCCTTTTTTTTTAGCTTTAAAAAAATTAGTTATTATTATTATTTTATTGAGATGAAATCCGTATAACATAGAGTGAACCATTTTTAAGTGCAAAATTCAGCAGTATTTAGAGCATTCACAATGTGTAACCACCCCTTCTCTCTAGCTGTGATATTGTTTGATCACTTCAGGAATATCCTATACCCATTAAGTAGTTACTCCTGATTCCAGCCTCCCCCTATCCACTGGCAACCACTTACTTGTTTCCTGTCTCTATGGACTTGCTTATTCTGGATACTTCATATGAAAGGAATCATACAATGCGAACTTTTGTCTTTGGCTGCTTCTTCAACTTAATGTTATGAGTGTTTATCTCTGTTGTAGCATGCATGGATATATCATTCTTTTTTTATGGCTAAAAAATATTTTATTGGAAATATATATTACTACTACTACTACTACTACTAAGTTGCTTCAGTCATGTCCTACTCTGTGCAACCCCATAGATGGTAGCCCACCAGGCTTCCCCATCCCTGGGATTCTCCAGGCAAGAACACTGGAGTGGGTTGCCATTTCCTCCTCCAATGCAGGAAAGTGAAAAGTGAAAGTGAAGTCGCTCAGTCGTGTCCGACTCTTAGCGAAGCCATGGACTGCAGCCCACCAGGCTCTTCTGTCCATGGGATTTCCCAGGCAAGAGTACTGGAGTGGGGTGCCATTGCCTTCTCCAGAAATATATATACCATAACTTATTTATCAATTCATCTATTGATAACATTTGGGGTTGTTGCCACTTTTTTTTTTTAATCAGTGTGAATAGTCCCGCTATAAATGTTCATGAACAAGTATTTTTTGAATACCTATTTTCGATTCTTTTGGATATATACCTATGAGTAGAATTGTTGATCATATATGAATGTACGTTCAGACTATTTTCAACAGTGGCTGCACCATTTTAGATTTCCCTAGTAGTGCATGAAAGTTCCTGTTCTCCACATTCTCTCCGACACTTGCTATTTTTGTTATTTTCTCCCCCCGCCATTATGATAGCCATCCTAGTGGATTTGAAGTGACATCTCATTGCAGTTTTGATTTTCACTTCTTAATGGCCAGTGATGTTGAACATCTTTCTGCGTGCTTATTGGTCATGTCTTTGGAGAAATGGCTATTCCATTCTTCTGCCCCCTTTTAAAACTGGGTTGTTTTCTTTTTTGCAGTTTACTTGTAAGTGTTCCTTATATATTGTGGTATATGACCCTTTCCAGATAAAAGACTTGCAAATATTTTCTCTTGTTCCATAGGCTGTCTTTCATTACTTTCTTGGCAATGTCCTAAGATGCACAAAAGTTTTAAATTTTATGAAGTCCAAATTACCTACTTTTTTCTTCTATTTCTCATGCTTTTGGTGTTAAACTAAAGAATCCATCACCAAATCCAAGGTCATGAATATATAACTCTCTGGTTTCTTCTAATGGTTTAATTTTAGTCTTTTATGTAGGTTGTTGATCTATCCCCATAGTTTTATTTATTTTTATTTTCATCTTTATAGTTTTAAAGAAGACTAGATACAAGCCACCTTAAAGAAGGGTAGGGAGACTTCAACAGACGCAAGCTCCTTCCAGTGAAAGCAATGCAGATGCTGAAAATTCTTATGGAGTGTGCATGCACAAATGAGCTTTACTAGCACACACTAGGCTTCTCTAGGACATCTCAACATAGATGGGGCAGGCTGTGTGCCAGCTTGCTGCCTCCAGACCTCTCTCTGGGCAGAGGCAGGGATAAGGGCATCTTGCTCTGCATCCTCAGATGTACCGTTTCTACCCAAAAGGCCACGTAACTGGCTAGGCAGAGGGAGAGTCAGAATTCAAGGACTCCATTTCTCCACCTCTCAGGACAACACAACAGCAGAAATCTGCTGGGGTTTAGTCGATAAGTCCTGTCCAACTCTCGCGACCCCATGGATTATAGCCCACCAGGTACCTCTGTCCATGGGATTTTCCAGGCAAGAATACTGGAATAGGTTGCCATTTCTTTTTCCAGTGGATCTTCTGGACCTAGGAAATGAACCTGGGTCTCCTGCATTGCAGGCGAATTCTTTACTGACTGAGCTACGAGGTATATCCAGGCTTTCTATGGTCCAAAATGAGTCTCTGCATGAAAGATAGACTCCCAGTTCTTCATTTATTCCTTCACTGATTCTTGTATTCATTCCTTTATTCATCAGGTACTTGTTGAGCACCTACTGTGTGTCTGGCATGGGCTAAGGGGATTCATTGGTCATCATGAAAATGTGACGCATACCTGGATGGGGATCATAGCTTAGTGGGAAGTCAGAGAATAAAACAAACAAACAGAGCTCACTTCAGAATAGGATAAGTGCTGTGGCAAGAATAAGCAGGTTGAGGAGGTTCTAATTCAGAAGTGAACAGTGATAAATTTTATCTTCTTGGGTTCCAAAATCACTGTGGATGGTGACTGAAGCCATGAAATTAAAAGGCACTTGTTCCTTGGCAGAAAAGTTATGACAAACCTAGGCATCGTATTAAAAAGCAGAGACGTTACTTTGCTGACAAAGGTCCATATAGTCAAAGCTATGGTTTTTCCAGTAGTCATGTATGGATGTGAGAGTTAGACCATGAAGAAGGCTGACACTGAAGAATTAATACTTTTGAACTGTGGTGTTGGAGAAGACTCTTGAGAGTCCCTTGGACTGCAAGGAGATCAAACCAGTCAATCCTTAAGGAAATCAGTCCTGAATATTCATTGGAAGGACTGATGCAGAAGCTGAATCTCCAGTATTTTGGCCACCTCATGCAAAGAGCTGATTCACTGGAAAAGACCCTGATGCTGGGAAAGATAGAAGGCAGGAGGAGAAGGGGACGGCAAAGAATGAGATGGCTGGATGGCATCCCTGACTGAATACATTTGAGCAAGCTCCGGGAGATGGTAAAGGACAGGGAAGCCTGGCGTGCTGCAGTCCCTGGGGTTGCAAAGAGTCAGACACAACTTAGCAAATGAACAACAGCAACCACATCGACAAGGTTCAACTCAAGTCCTACCCACTCCAGGAAGTTCTCTTTGATTCCTTCTCATCTTCAATAATCTTCTCTCCTCATTTTCCCTAAGAGCTATGGTCTGTCTGCACCACTCAGTACTTGGTCACATTAATTACACTTTGCCTTTGCTTGTCTCTCTTTTTTCTGTGCATGGAAGCTTTGTCACTCCCATCTGGTTATGAGCTCATTGGAGCATAAGTAGACACCCTGTCAGCTCAGCGGTGTAATGTAGAGCAATGAGGGTCATTCAAATACATATTTCCCCTTTTCTTCCCAACTGCAAGTTCCTTTATCTTGATTTCCCAAGATAAGCCCAGGGTCTCTGTCTGGTGGCAGGTCAATAAACTATTGCTGGCCTTTTTATGTTTTCCCTCCCTCTCTGTCTCTGACTGGGTGACTTTGCTCCATCCTCTGATTCTAGAAGGTTAAGACCAGAAGGATTCTGAGACCTCATCTTGTCAAATCCATCTTTGGACAGCCAGGTCTCAGAGAGTGCTAGTGTGTTATTCAAGGGCATGCAGCTCACAGGGACCCAGCAGGGAGTGTAGGACTTTTCTGTGCAGTCACCTCCACCCATTCGTTCCTTCCTCTTTGGACAGATGTAGACCCTTCCTGTGAGTGCAGGTGGGAAGTAGCCTTGCCTGGAAGAGCTGACTGGATTCTGTCTGAGACCAGCAGTCCATCAACCCAACTGGCTTGCGACTTCCTCTGTGGAATGGCTCCCAGAAGCCCCCTGAGAACCTCCAGGAACCAGCTGCCTGTCGACTACTTGTTAAACTGGTTTCCAGATGTCTCCATCTCAAATAGAGGAGGCAGGAGGTGAGTTGGGGGCTGGGAGTGTGTCTGTTAAATGAAGTCTGCCGGGTCTGTGATAAATAACATTGTGCACCCGTGGAGCAGGTGGTCTCTGGAGATGGGCTGATGCAGAGGATGTCCTTGCTGAGGGCTTACATGGGGATGAGAGAAGCCGACCGACAGCCCAGAATACGTGTGGGCAGGGACAAGAGAGAGGAGACTGACGCACAGGCACAGAATAAGTGGAGGCAGGGGGAGAACTTGAAATTGTGAGTGAATCAGAGAGAGACAGGAGAGAGATAAAAAGAAGCAGAAAAAGAGAGACAGTGACTGGGGGCCAAAATTTGACATGTATTGACCTGCCAGGGAGTGTGTCCTTCAGACCAGTCTATAACCCACTCTTCTTGTGAATTTCCTCTGTGCCAAGTCCTGTGTGTTTTGCAGATATCAGCTTTTCTACTCTTTCCAACAGTCTCAGGAGGTAGCTTCTGTGGTTATGTCCATTTCACAGACATGGAAAATGAGGCTGAGACTATAGGGAACTTGCTTAGGCTTACACAGTGGTAGAGAAGTCTGGCTCCTACATTGCACCCTTAACCTCTCCACTCTACCTGGTGGTAACATCTGGGGGAATAACATTTCCAAGTTTGCCACCTTCTACTGATGAGCATAGAAACTAGCTGGTTGGTGCTACCTCAACCCAACCTCATCCTTACAGGGTAATTCTGAGTCTGCCTGAATGTGGGCACAGGTAAAGAGCAAGAAATGTAAACATCCTGTCTTCCAAGTACTAATTTTGAAACATGTTGCTGATAGCCAGTTGAGTGGACTTATTTTCCTCCAACTTCAAGGACCGTCCAGCCTAGAATCCTCTTGTCAGCTTCAGGTACTGTGAGCGAATGTTCATGTACATGTGAGAAACTTGAGTTTCTTGGGGCTGCATCACCAACTATCATGAAATTGGTGGCTTAAAAAGACAACAGAAATTTATTTCTTCATGGTTCTGGAGCCAGAAGTCTGAAATCAAAATGTTGGAAAAATGATGCTCCCTCTGAAGTCTCCAGGGAAGGATCCTTGTTTCCTCCTAGTTTGGGTGGCTCCCAGCAATCCATGGTGCTCCTGGACTTCTGGTTACATCTTTCCAGTCTCTTTCTTCATCATCATCTGGGCTTCTTCCTTGTGTCACCTATGTCTCTGTATCCAGATCTCCCCCACCCCTTTTCTCTTTGGACAGACAACAGTCATGGATTTAGGGCTCACCTAGTCCAGAATGACTTCAGCTTAACTTGATTGCATTTTCAAAGACCATACTTCCAAATAAAGTCACATTCATAGATACTAGGGGTTAGGACTTACACCTGTCTTTTGGGGGAACACAACCCAATCCACTACAATGAGGATAAGTGAAGTATATAAGCAATAAAAGGAGGAGACTAAATCACAGTGCTAAGGATAAGCGTGTGACATATTGATACTTAGACATTATCTTCAAAAAATGGAATTTTAGACTAAGGTTTGTACCTCTTGCCTAATCTTCTATTCCTTCTCCACACCTTCCCCATGTGTTGCTACCTGCTTTATCCACCTCCTAGACATTTTGTCCCTATGTTTTTAGAACACCACTGGGCTTCGGAGTTGGGATGCTTCTAAAATCGTTAGAAATTTTTAAAAGTACACTATATTCGGGGCATATATTCTGTTTTACTCAGAAAGTCAGAACTTACTCCTGTCCTTTCACCTAAGTTCATTTCCCAGATAAGAGCTACCTGCTTACTGCTTGTGTAAAGAATGTAATGACCTTAAAATAAAGTGTGAGACCCCATGGAAATATCATCAGGGCCATGTATAATAGCATGCTCTGTGCATCTGATCCGCTGTGAACATTGGACTCAGGATACCCTGCCCTCCAAGGACTCTTCTTAAATATGAGATAATCTTCCAATGCTGATCTTTCCTTGTGGCTCAGCTGGTAAAGAATCTGCCTATAATATGGGAGACCTGGGTTTGATCCCTGGGTTGTAAAGATACCCTGGAGAAAGGAAAGGCTACCCACTCCAGCATTCTGGCCTGGAGAATTCCGTGGATTGTATAGTCCATGGAGTTGCAAAGAGTCGGACATGACCGAGGGACTTTTACTTTCACTTCCGATGCTAGTTAGGACTCTTGGTGGCAAGGAGCATAAATACATCATCAATAACCTTTTTCCCAGAAGTGATCTGCTGGCTCATGTTATTGGGTATTACAAGGAGTAGACTAGCTTCAGATATAGCTGAACCCAAGAGTTCACTGATAGCATCTAAATTCTCTCACTCTCAGCAAAATGCCCCCATGGACTCCAGAGACAGAGATTACCTAGCACAGTTCAGGAAGTGACTCTGTTAACCCAGTCTGGATTTTACATATATCACTGGCACATTGCCATGGCCAGAGAGAAGGGATTCTCTGATTGTCCAGGATGAAGTCACCAGCCACAGTTCAATAAATAAGTATAATAATAAGTTGTTGTTTAGTTGCTCAGTTGTCCAACTCTTTACGACTCCATGGACTGCAGCAAGCCAAGCTTCCCTGTCCTTCACCATCTCCCAGAGCTTGCTCAAACTCATGTCCATTGAGTCAGGGATGCCATCCAACCATCTCAGCCTCAGTCATCTCCTTCTCCTCCTGCCTTCTATGTTTCCCAGCATCAGGGTCTTTTCCAATGAGTCAGCTCTTCACCTCAGGTGGCCAAAGTATTAGAGCTTTAGCTTCAGTATCAGTCCTTTCAGTGACTATTCAGGGTTGAATTCCTTTAGGATGGACTGGTTGGGTCTCCTTGCAGTCCAAGAGACTCTCAAGAGTCTTTTCCAACACCACAGTTCAAAAGCATCAATTCTTCAGTGCTTAGCCTTCTTTATGGTCCAACTCTTACATCCATACATGACTACTGGAAAAACCCAAACTTTAACTATATGGACTTTTGTTGGCAAAGTAATGTCTCTAACTTTTTAATATGTTGTCGAGGTTTGTCATAGCTTTTCTTCCAAGGAGGAAGCATCTTTTTATAATAATAATTAATGAATAAAAATAATAAGTAAGGAAGCTCTAGCTACTGGAACAACAAACCCTGAAACTCTCAGGAGCTTGACATAATAAAAGTTGACGTTTTCGTCATATGAAGTCCAATCAGGAGAACATTCTTTAGCACACAGGCTGAGGGAGATTTTACCATCTTCAACTTGTGACTTCCAAGGTCACCAAGAGCATCAGCAATCAACCAACAGACAGAGGAAGGGAAACTGGATCAGTGCAGCAGGTTCTTTTGAGGGCCATGCTCACATTTCACTGGCCAGAACTCAGGTCACAAAAAACCAAACACGACTGCGTGACTAACACTTTTACACTTTCGGCCACATGCATGGACTGGAATACTGTCTGGGACATGCAGGCTGGCTGTGAGCTCCTCAGGAAAGGAAATAGGTTTGTTGAATGTCTAGGTGTGTTTATTTCTGCTACAAGTTGTAATGCTGGTGGCATTATCAGAATTTGAGGCAAGAGTGGCTTCTCCTCCCAAAAAGGGAATCCTAGCAGATTTTTAAAAATATCCTCTCTACTAAGTCATGTCTGTTTCAGACATGTCTTTGCTTTTCATGCTATACTTGCATCTGGTACAGACACTATTGTCTTTTGCTGGAGACAAACTATCCTGTGTTTAGTGGTTATGAGAATCTTGTTATATTTTTCTTGTATTTCATGGGTCAGGAATTTGGGTAGGGCTCAGTTGGGTGATCTTTTTGCTCCACATGGTGGCAGTTAGGGTCACTCAGTGGTTTCAGCTGGCGGACAAACTGGGCTGAATGTTGCGGGGGCGGGGTGTCCAGGACACCTCTGCTGCCGTGTCTGGTGCCTTGCTGGGGGTGGCTGGAAGGCAGAGCTCAGCTGGCACCTTTTTCTCTCTATGAAGTCCCAGGACTCACCATGTGGTCTGTGCAGCAGAGTCAGCTTCTGTCACGGTGGCTCAAGACTCTGAGAGAGTGTTCCAAGAAACCCAGGGAAAAGCTCTGAGGCATCTGAAGAGCTGACCTCTGAAGGCCTTGGGTGTCCCTTCTGCCACATTCTGTTGTCAGGCAGGTCACTGGGCCAGTCCAGAGTCAAGAAGAGGGGAATGAGAACTTCCTTCTCAATGGAGGCCAGCTTCAACTGGCCACAGATGTTTTCCAACCACATGGCTTTTCACATGGGGCCTTGGAATTGGGGAGCCTCTCTTTTTCTATGAGAGGCTATAAATATGAGTCTTTATTGCCAGCTGTCCTGACCATTGAGCTTCTTGTGTTGTAGTTCCTTCCTGGAGCTGGGCCTGCAGAGGAAAGAATTTACACCCTGAAGAGTAGTAGTTCCAGGCTTCCAGGCTTCCACATGCAGGAGAAAACAAGAGGATTCCTCATGGGTGGGGTATGGTAATAGGAAGAGTGAGACCCACTCTTGGAAGAATTAACTATAGATAAATATAGTTATCTATAGCTATAGATATAGCTAAAGACACAGCTATAGATATAGCTAAAGGGTTAACTATAGATCACTGTATAATATAGGTACTGTAATTATGCTCTTTCTATAAAATAGGAAACTGAAACACCAAGAGGTTAAATAACTCGCCTGGGCTCGTACTACTGGAAAGTGAGGAGCCCATACTCAGTCCCAGGCAGTCTGGTTCCAGAGGTCATAGGACCCTGAAAGTGAAGTGAAGTCACCCAGTTGTGTCTGACTCGTTGTGACCTCGTGGACTGTAGCCCACCAGGCTCCTCAGTCCATGGGATTCTGTAGCCCACCAGGCTCCTCAGTCCATGGGATTCTCCAGGCAAGAATACTGGAGTGGGTTGCCATTTCCTTCTCCAGGGGATCTTCCTGATCCAGGGATCGAACCCAGGTCTCCCACATTGCAGGCAGACGCTTTAACCTCTGAGCCACCAGGGAAGCCCAGTGAAACCCTAAAACCAGTCACTGCCTTTGTAACACCATGAGCCTTGTGGTTTCCTGCCACCTGCAGGTGATTCCCAAGTCTGTCATGAGCACTACCAAACTGACTTATCTTCTGTAGGAAACCAGGTACACCTTTTGTGAGTTTGTAGAAAAGTCTGCTGACAATTCTTACCAACGTCTTTTAGTTAGTGTGACTCGTAATCTCCCATGGTGCCCTAGGGCTCATATGCAAATTAAGCCAAATAAGTCTGGGTTGCTCTATAACTACATTATTGCAAACCTGGATTGTTGATGTCAAGTCAAATGAATAGCTCTACTGAGGAGCTAGTGTCTGCGTGAGGCAATGAGAATCTTCATGTGAAAATCTGACGTCTGAGTTTTCTTCTGAGTCAGCAGGGACTAGAAAACCATGTAAAATCCAGGCTTTCCCAAGGAAAAAACTGCTGTGGGATTCCCATCAAGGCCTCCCATCTCTCCTAATTCCACATCCTGACCCTTTGCTCCTTGCTGCGTGCACTTTGCATCTGCTCTCCTAAACCAATTTTCTTCTGAGAAGAAACAGAAAGTCCCCAAGGAGAAAGGAGCTGGACTCCTGCGGGCATTTTCTAGGATCAGATGGTTGCGGATGCTTGGCAGAGGTGAGCACTATGGTCTGGGCGTCACGTAGGATCTGTTTGTGACCCTCCAGCAGTCTTTCTTCTCCTACAGGGATGGCAGATGGCCTGTGTTTTTAATAATTAAAAAAAATGTCAGAGGGAAATCAGGCTCAGCAGGAGGAATTTGGAACCATCCAGGCAGCACAACTGAGCTGTGAATTTGTTTGGAAATCATGGTGTCTTCCCATTAAGCATGCCCATAGCCACTCCCCTTCCAGGAAACCGTGAGGGCCCCACGTAATAACTTTCACCAGCAGGGCTCAGCTGGGGGTGGTGGGTGGGTGGGAGCCACTGGCAGTCCCAGGCCACCTTGCACTCACAGGGTTGCACCTCTCAGGTATCACGGCTACAATTTGGGAGACTTTCATCCTGCCTCCCGAGTCTCCTCTTTGCTTCACAGTGGCCCTGGGAAGCAGACATCTCAAATGGTTACGCAAATCAGCCTGCAAGACCGGCTTTGGATCATTTAGTGAAAAAGAGGAACTATTCAGCTCTAACAGGAGGGCTAAAAGCCTATCAGATGTGATGTCGGAGGTCCTACACTCTGTTGGATTGTACGGCAAGGTGTGGAACACACTGTTCACTTCACTGGCTCTCCATTTAATGGAAACTTCCCTGGTGGCTCAGATAGCCAAGAGTCTGCCTGCAACGTGGGAGACCCAGGTTCGATCCCTGATCGGGAAGTTCCCCTGGAGAAGGGAGTGGCTAACCACTCCAGTATTCTTGCCTAGAAGATTCCATGGACAGAGGCTACAGTCCCTGGGGTCCCAAAGAATCAGACATGACTGAGGGACAAAGATTTCCTCTTTTCACTTTCAGAGCAGCAAAGGAGGAAAGGTCAGGCCTGGAGTCCAGAGCCACAAGCTCCAATCTTGGTCTAAGATCTCCAGCCAGGTGGTATCCACCTGGTCATCTTCCTTTTCGGGGTTACTGTTACTTTATTTGTAAAAGAGCAGAGTTGAATTTTATGGCTGAAGAGGCTGTAGAAGTAATAATTGCTGTATGTGACCCGAGTCCGTAGAGAAGGACAGAAAGATCTCAGAGGGAAAGGTGGCTATAGACCAGAGAAGCTGGAACATTTGACTTAGAAAAGAAAGTTGACATATGAATAAACTTGGGCAGCATAGAATGGGTTGAGGAGACACAGATATGGGGTCCCAAGGGCAACCTTTCATCTTGGATGTACCACTAAAGAACGGGGGCCCCAGAGAGCATTGACTGCACTCCCTGACCCCTATCAGCAACTCCTTTCCCTTGCCTGATGCTGAGTCAGGGTCTTCTAGAAGCAGCCCTGATCTGTGAGTTGCTGGCTGAGCAGAGGTGTGGTCCATACCTGGTTAGAGGCTGCCACATCTCAGCATCTCTGATCCTGGCAGGAAGGGCTGGGAATGGGGACTCCAGGGCCTGAGGGGTGAAAGAAAGCAACCCCTCTCTGCCCCTCCCTTCTATCTCTCCTGCTCAGCACTAGATCCTACTGACCAGATGCCACCAGGGGCGAGTCAGGCCAGCAGATGGTGTGAGGAGGGAGAGACCCCATCAGCAAGTGGCACAGACATGGCTGTGCCTTGTGTGCTTGGGGGGCTCTGTTCCAAGACTCCTGCCCTCTCCCTTGCCTCCCCCCATATTTTCATTATTCATGCAGCTTCTGGACTCTTCTTCCTCTCCTCTTCCCAATGCCCTACTCCTCTTTTCTCCCCATCTCACCACTCCCTCTTCCTTATGTTCTCTCAGCGCCTGCAGTGCTCGGCCAAAAAAAGAGGGAGGGGCCAAAGTTAGAGGTGAGAGCTTCACGTGCCCACAGTGTTATTAGGAGGACTACCTGAGCAATCATGCTCTTGGGGTCACATTTTCCTGGCCTGAGAGTCCTGGGTTGAAGGTGAAGTCCTGAGGTGAAGACCGCAGTGGAATGCCACCGGCAGGAGGGTTGAGAGAAGTACTGTTAGCTCAGAGCAGCGAGGACAAGGCCAGGGAGACCTCAGATTGGTGGTCTGCCTGAGAAGGCCGAGGTGAAAACTCCAGTGCTCCAGGGCTTCATTCCAGATCACAGAGAGTCCCTTGCCCACATACTCCATCTCGCCTACCATTTGGAAGGATATGCTTGTGTCCATAGGGAAGGCAATGGCAGCCCACTCCAGTACTCTTGCCTGGAAAATCCCATGGACGGAGGGGCCTGATAGGCTGCAGTCCATGGGGTCTCGAAGAGTCGGACATGACTGAGTGACTTCACTTTCACTTTTCATTTTCATGCATTGGAGAAGGAAATGGCAACCCACTCCAGTGTTCTTGCCTGGAGAATCCCAGGGATGTGGGAGCCTGGTGGGCTGCCGTCTATGGGGTCGCACAGAGTCGGACATGACTGAAGCGACTTGGCAGCAGCAGCAGCTTGTGTCCACACCTCCGCTATGCTCTCCTCTTTCTGAAAACCCTGGGCCCTGGCTGGGGGAGGGCTGAGCCTGAGGCCTTGGGTGTTTCTCCATCTTCCTCTTCAGAGCCCTGGGCATTTGGGAGACTGGCCAAATGCCAGTGCTAAGGGTAGTCTCAGATCCTTTCACTGTCACTTCAGCCTCTCCTAACTTTGCCTGTTCCCCTCCCTCCTAGAATCCATTCCCCCTGGGAGCAGGCGGCAGCCAGAACAGTTCTGGGCTTTTCTCCCAGGAATTTACACTGTTCCCAGTCCAGACCAAGAGGACCAGAGACGTTCCTGAGAAGAGGGAAGAGAGCAGAGATTGCTTGAAGGAGCTTCAAGCTCAGCTGTTTCTATTTTCCCCACTCCTTTAGATTCCCAGGCTCTATTCTCAATTCTAACACTGCACTGTCTATAGAATGTCTGTCACAGTGGAAATGCTCTGGGTCTGTGCTACTCAGTACGGTAGCCACTAGCCACATGTAGCTATGGAGCCCTGGAAATGTGGCTAGTGGGAATGAGGAACTGAATTTTGTTTTAATTTTTATTGGGGTGTACTTGCTTTACAATATTGTGTTAGTTTCTGCTATACAACAAAGTGAATCAGTTTTATATATACATGTATTCTCTCTCTCCTGGACCTCTCTCTTACCCCTGACCTGCTCGTATCCCATCCATCTAGGTCACTACAGAATTTTAAATTTTATTTAATTTCAAGAAATTTCAATTTAAATCACCATGAAAAATGACGGTCACTCAGTTGTGTCCAGCTCTTTGCGACCCCATGGACTGTAGCCTGCCGGGCTCCTCTGTCCATGGGATTCTCCAGGCAAGAATACTGGAGCAGGCTGCCATTTCCTCCTCCAGGATATCTTCCCGACCCAGGGATCAAACTCGGGTCTCCTGCATTGCAGGCAGATTCTTTGCCGTTTGAACCACCAGGGAAGCCCTTAAATCACCATTTGTGACTACATTGAGCAGGTGGCATTAGAAATGAGTCTTGAGGAGAAAGTGAGACATGGACAATCAGAAGTGAGGGGAGAGCAGAGGGAGCAGAGACAAGATAAGATCACAGGCACAAGCAGGAGGAAGAGCCCATTTGAGGAAGAGACACTTTGTATTAAGGAAACTTTTCTGAAACCTTTTCTAGAAACCCACTTAAACAATGTTCCAGCAAGGGTAGGGGGTGGCTGGAAAGTCCCCAGATAACAAAAGGCTAGGATGGGGGTATCTGACACTAGTTTTGCTTCTGCCAAGTGTACTCTGCCTTCTGCCTTCTGGGCTCTAGTACTTCCAGCTCCCTCCGATCCAACAGCCTGAGGGTTAGTCCCTGGGAACTGATCAAACATTAGACATTTTCTGCATAGCCTGTGTGACTTTAAACACAGCACAGAGCATCCAGCCTTTCCAGTCTCTAGATGAGTCCAAGCTGCCATCGAAAATGGCAAGCAGCATTCTTAGCCCTGACACCCCTATCCAGGGTTCCCCTTCCCCAGCTGTATGATTCCCTTGGAACTGTCTGCACCCTCTTTTTTCTGGCAGATGCTGATGCTGCCTGCCACTATAGGAATCAAACTGTGATTTCAGTTAGACCCTGAAAATTGGAGCCTGTGCTGTGCCCTTGCAGAATGAGAGATCCTTGACATCTCCATACATGCCAAGTGCTGTGTCCAGCCCTGAGGGGGGCACCTCAAGCTGGATAAATAAGGCCTTTCTTCAAGAAGTCTTGGCCCAGGACAGAGCAGCTATGGTGCCAACCTCAGAGGCCTACACGTACAGTTGGTGACCCATGTGGGCCTGAGGAAAGATACAGGGGACAGTGGAGGTTAGCCCAATTGGAGTCTTTTTCATCTATTTAGTTCCACCTTGTTACGACCACACAAAAATGTGGGCAGAACATGCCCAATGGTCCTTTTTGCAAAGAGAAGCTGAAATCTGAATTTTAACTGGAAATTTCCCACTTTCTTTTTTTAAAGAAGCCATGATGGCCAAATTTCCTCTGAAGGGTGAAAAACATTTCCACTTCTTTCTGTGCATCGGCAGATCCCTGAGGTTTCCTGAGTAGTTAAAGAGAAGAAAGAACCAGAAGAGCTGGCCCCTGGAAGGGGTGCATGCTGGCTGTGGGACTGTTTCCTATCTTCAGTGTGGGCTCAGGGCTTGTTTGCTCCTGAGTAATTAACCGGAAGCTTGTGATGGGGTGAGTTCCTTCTGCTCACTCTCTCTTCTGCATCCAGAGCCAGTAAAGGACCCTGGTAAACTGTCCCATGGATCATGAAGCCAGAAATTTCTGTTGTTGTTGAGTCACTGAGTCATCCCTGACTCTTTGTGACTCCATGGACTGCAGCACACCAGGCTTCACTGTCCCGCACCATTTCCCAGAATTTATTCAAATTCATGGCCTTTAAGTCAGTGATGCCATCCAGCCATCTCATCTTGAAGATTCTAAGCCAAGGAAAAGTTGGCAACAGAGCTTAAGACTCCCCACCAAGCCTCCACCTCACAAATATAAAAACACACCAGCATTTACTTTGTGTGAAATGCCCATCTTTATACCAGTGGTTGTGTATTCAGTGCCCCTAGGGGATTGTAGGCACATATATGCATTGTGCTATGTTCTTGGTAAGAGTATTAATCAGTGTTCTCCAGAGAAATAGAAACAATAGAATGTGTGTGTGTGTGTGTGTGTGTGTGTAGGTGTTTGTGTGTGTTTATATACAGCTGAGCCTTGAACAACATGGGGATCAGGGGCACCAACCCTCCATACAGTAAAAAATCCACATAGAGCCTATAGTTGGTGCCCCAAATACATAGTTTCTCCACATCTATAATTCTGCTTTCCTGGATTCAACTGTGGATCATGTACAGTAGAACATAGTTAAAAAAAAACCCTGTATCTGCATGTAAGTGTACCTGTACAGATCAAACTTGTGTTGTGCAAGGGTCAACTTTAAATACACATACACACACACACACATAAAGAGAGAAAGAGACACAGAGATTGAGAGAGAGATTTTAGAGCTGAAAAGTCTGAAATCTGCCAGGAAAGCCAGCAGGCTGGAGACCCAGGAAAGAGTCTGAAGGCAGCCTGGAGACAGAAGTCCTTCCAATTTTAGAGATTTCAGTCCTTTTTCTGAAGACCCTCACCTGATTAGACAAGGCCCATCCCACATATGGAGGGTAACCTATTTCACTCGAAGTGTGCTGATTCGCAAGTTAATGATACCACATCTTCACAGCAGCATCTTGACTGGTGTCTGACCAAATAACTGAGCGCCATATCTAGCCAAGCTGACACATAAAATTAATCACCAAAGCAGAGCGACCATCTGAACACTGTCAATGAGTTTCTAAACAACACAGGGAGCAACCTGATTCCAGAGACAAACAGTTGGATAGCTGTGGCCAATGGTCTTGAAGACAATCATCCAGATAAAGGTCTTTTCAGTGTTGTTTCATTTTCTTATGAATTGAATTATCAAATAATCACAATCTATTGTGATTATTGATCTAATATTGATCTAATAATTAACCAAAAAACCAAGGTAGGAAATAGGTTTCATTTTTTGTGACAATTCTGATTCCATTGCTGGTGGTTGATGTGCTAAGTTATAAGAAGCCCAGGGCTGACCTCAGCTCACTCGGAGAGTGTTGTGCTTAATTACCCGTGTCTGCAGTGGGAACAGGTAGGGGGGAGTGGTGGTGCTTTCTATTTTCCAATTTGTCATCCATGATCAAAATCAAGTTTTCATTAGAGAACAAGGAAGAGATCAGAGAGGAGAACTCATCTGTGTGAACTCACGCAGCAAGCACATGTCAGGCTGAGGATGAGAAAGTAGAAATTAAGTTTCCTAATTCATGGCACAGAGTCTCTTTATCAACTAAGAAATATCTAGTTACATCTCTCAAATGACTAGTAGTATAAGTAATTTTCCTGCCTCCACTATGGCTTTTTTTATTAGAAAAAAATACTGTCATTGCTAAAGGAAGCCCATGAATCATTAGAGCTACCAAACTGTATAGTTATAGAGCTATATAGAACTGATAGTTATACAGCTGTAGAGCTGTATAGAACTGTATAGTTACACAGCTATAGAACTGTATAGGATAAAAATTTGGACCTCCAAACTGTATAGTTATAGAGCTGTATAGAACTGATAGTTATACAGCTGTAGAGCTGTATAGAACTGTATAGTTTGGTCCAAATTTGGACCTCCAAATTTTTATCCTATTGTACTAAGCCACAACCAAATTTTATAATCTACAGCTATGAGGTCCAATCTGTGGCCACTAATTTTATGTGGCTACAGAGAACTTGAAATGTAGCTAGTATAACTAAGGAACTGAATTTAAAATGTAATTTAAATTTAAAAAATTAATTTAAATAGCCACATGTGACTAGTAGCTGCTAGTATATCTCTATCCTCTATTAGCATAGAGATAGAACATTTCAGTCATTTCAGAGAGTTCTACTGAACAACACTAACCTAAACACATGTCCAACTTACTTTCTTTCTTTGATTTTTCTGTTCCTACCAGCCTAACTTTTCAAAGGTTGGACATAAATAAGACTCTTTTGGTAGCTCCAATTCCCAATGTCTTTGGACCATCTCCTGTTTTATTTCGTTACTCATTTTCAGCCTCCTCTTTGTTTATATCCAAACAAAGGCTAGGCTTGAGGTGGGACCTGAAGAGATATATCACAGGTAGCCCTTTATGTTTGTGTCAGGGGTTGGAAAAGCGGGGATACTGATGTTGGTGGGGAGGGAGGCCTTGGGAAGACTGGCAAAGTCAATGCATGTTGGCCAGTCAATCTGAATTTTTGTATCTTCCTGGTTTTAAAACTCCAAATCTTTTTAAAAAAATTTTATTTATTTATTTTAAATGAAGGCTAATTACAATATTGTGGTGGATTTTGCCATACAACGACATGTATCAGCCACAGGTGCACATGTCTCCCCATCCTGAGCCCCCGCTTCCTCCCCACCCCCATCTCTCTGTGTTGTACCAGAGCACCAGCTTTGAGTGCCCTGCTTTATGCATCAAACTTGCCCTGGTCATCTGTTTTACATATGGTAACATACATGTTTCAGTGTTATTCTCTCAAATCATCCCACCCTCGCCTTCTCCCACAGAGTCCAAAAATCTGTTTTTTACATCTGTGTTTCTTTTGCTGTCTCGCATATAGGGTCGTCATTACTGTCTTTCTAAATTCCATATATATGCATTAATATACTGTATTGAGGTTTCTCATTCTGACTTAGTTCACTCTATGTAATAGGCTCCAGTTTCATCCACCTCATTAGAGCTGACTCAAATGCATTCTGTTTTATATCTGAGCAATATTCCATTGTATATATGTACCACAACTTCCTTATTCATTTGTCTGCCAGTGGACATCTAGGTTGCTTCCATGTCCTAACTATTGTAAACAGTGCTACAATGAACACTGGGGTACATGTGTCTCTTTCAATTCTGATTTCCTCAGTGTGTGCCCAGCAGTGGGATTGTCGGGTTGTATGGTGGTTTTATTTCCATTTTTTAAAGGAATCGCCACACTGTTCTCCATAGTGGCTGTAGTAGTTTGCATTCCCACCAACAGTATAATAGTGTTTCCTTTTCTCCACACCCTCTCCAGCATTTATTGTTTGTAGAGTTTTTGATAGTGGCCATTCTGACCAGCGTGAGATGGTACCTCATTGTGGTTTTGATTTGCATTTCTCTGAAAATAAGTGATGTTGAGCATCTTTTCATGTGTTTGTTAGTCATCTGTATGTCCTCTTTGGAGAAATGTCTGTTGAGTTCTTTTTGATTGGGTCATTTATTTTTCTGGTATTGAGCTGCATAAGCTGTTTGAATATTTTGGAGATTAATTCTTTGTCAGTTGTTTCATTTGCTGCTATTTTCTCCCATTGTGAAGGCTGTCTTTTCACCTTGCTTGTAGTTTCCTCCATTGTGCAAAAGCTTTTAAGTTTAATTAGGTCCCATTTGTTTATTTTTGTTTTTATTTCCATTACTCTGAGAGGTGTGTCATAGAGGATCTTGCTGTGATTCATGTCAGTGTTCTGCCTATGTTTTCCTCTAAGAGTTTTATAGTTCCTGGTCTTACATTTAGACCTTTAATCCATTTTGAATTTATTTTTGTGTATGGTGTTAGAAAGTGTTCTAGTTTCATTCTTTTACAGGTGGTTGACCAGTTTTCCCAGTACCACTTGCTAAAGAGATTGTTTTTTCTCCATTGTATATTTTTGCCTCCTTTGTCAAAGACAAGGTTTCCATAGGTGCATGAATTTATCTCTGGGCTTTCTATTTTGTTCCATTAATCTGTATTTCTGTCCAAGTCTTAACTCCTGTTTCATCTCTATACTTTCAAATTTAGATTTATTGATTGCTATTTTCTCTTCTGAAGTCAGTTCAAACTTCAACAATCTTCTCTTATTATTTGTCCACTATTATTCAGAATTCAGCTTTGATATGAGGGAAGGTCTTCCGAGCCTCCTCCTCTGAACTCTTGTTGCCCTTTTCTTACTTTTCTTTGTGAACTTGGCCACCGTGGTAACACTGTCTGTTAGTACAATATTATAAGAACGCAGGCTTTCCACTCCAGGTCCACTATTCATACCTGGATGATACAGAGCATGTTACTTAAACTTTATGTATTCCATTTCCTGTTGTAGAATGAGGGTGATGCTAATAATAGGACTTACTTCCTAGGTTTCGGGGAGGATTAAATGCATAGTGCTGAGAAGAAGTCAGCCTGGCATCAGGAGGTCCTATGTGAACATTTGATAGAATCGCTACTGTAGGTGTCTATTTATGTTTCTCTCCCTCAGTAAAGTGCAAACTTGTTGAAGCAAAAGTGCAGCATAATGCCTGGCAGGTGGTAGGATGCCCATAAATACTTGCTTAGTACACAGGTGAGTGAATTGCTGGGATTGGGATTCCTACTTCATTCAAATATTTCTGAGTGAACTTTCAGATCAGTTCTAAGTTCTGCTCCTGGCTTCTGCCACTCACTGCCTCCTGTATCTCTGGCCTCTTTTGTTTCTGTTTTTTTTTTTTCTCATTTTCTGAGAAAAATGAGAAATGTTAGCCCCTCCGCTAACAAGGCTCTTTAGGAGTCATTGAATCCAGTCTCTTATTTTCAGCAAGTTCTAACACCCATCCAGCTTCTGCTTCATCTTGGAAGCTGGGCCGAGGGAAAACATCCAACACAAAGACTTTAAAAATTCCCCAAACAGGAATTCTCTCTCCCTTTAGGAAAGTCCCGGGGCTACAGACATGAGGACATTGGTCTGTCTTCCATGACGCATTCCCTGGGCACTGGGGCAAGGATGTGGGTGGGTTAGAAGAAATGTTGTCACTGGCCCCCTCCTCAAGAGATTTTGGTGGGGGGGGTGGACGCTCCTTCGTGCCATCTTGCCCATGATTTTGAACCTGAAAACAGCCTTGGCTTCTTGACTCTATCATGTGGCCCAACTCTTCTTCCTCCCATCTCCTCTCCTGGCACAGAGGTGGTTTTGTCCTGACTTTGGACCTTTCTGAAATATCAAACTCCATTGCATCATGGTGCACCAACCAACAGCTTGTCCAAGCCAGGAACTTGGAGACCATGGCAGCTGCTTAAATTCTCCAGAGGTTCCTGTTCCACAGACACACTCATAACTGTCTAATGTCAACATGGCCTTTAAGAGCAGTGCGAAGGAGGGATCTCATCAACTCCCAGCCCTCTGACCATCCCCTGGTTTGCCTGGTAGTGCCACGGAGCATGACTCTAATGAATCGCAACTTCCCTTCAGACTCCTTCCATAAGTCCCTCCCTAGCTGCTTCCTTCTCCCCAGCTGTCTACTGCCCCCATTTTCCTTTTGGAAGCCAGGGATCTGACAGCAGAGTGGTTTTAGACAATAAGCAGCCAGAGGGAAGTCATGCCTAATATTTGGCAAGATAGAAAGTCAAGTGTGGACTTACCTGGCTCTGGATGCTGCTCCGTTGGCCAGAATGGAGGTCATCTGGTTCACGTTGACTTCACTAATGGTCCCTTTCATTTCTAAGAATTAAAGCCAGAAATGCTGGCTATTAGATCTTGCTTGAGGCAAAAATCCAGCTCTTCTTCTTTTCCTTCCTTCCTTCTGCCCACTATTACTTATTGCCTGGCTCTCTAGTGTTAAAGAACAAAGTCAAATAATTTCAATTGTTTCTTAGAATTTACACTGGAATAGGAGAAACATACTCATAAGCAGATCTCTATAAATGAATACAAAAAACACAGTCACAGAAATAGCCCCAGGGTGCTGTGGGAATTCAGAAAGGGACTTAAGCCAGACTGTGACAGAGATGATTTGGTTAACGGAAAGGTGGTTCCTAAACCCTCATCTGCAGATTCATGCCACTCCATGCTATGGTTATAAGAGAAATGTGGACAATGTAGTATGAGTGGATGAATTCAGATCTGGGGGAAAATGCTGTCTTTATTCTGAGATACTGCACCCTTTGATGTCTTATACAAAATGATGGTGACATTAGGTTGTCATGACAGAAATGGGAGTGGTTGTTTTTGTGTCTATCTCTTTATTTGATGAAATAAAAGGGGATGATCACATATCAACCCTTCAAAATTTTTGGAAATATCACTGATCCATGAAACTTCTGGAGTTCAGGGACCTGTGGCTTAAAGAATGAGTAGGAGGTAGACTGTCAACGGTTGAAACATTTCTGGCTGAGGGCACCACAACTGGGTTACTGGTGTGATGTTCTGGCTGAACACACATGCTGTTCTATGCACAGGGAATGCACAGTGTGGCTGTTCTTATATTAAGATGTCACAGGACCAGCATGTAGGATGTGTTTTATATTATTTCCC
This sequence comes from Oryx dammah, assembly GCF_014754425.2. Lineage (NCBI taxonomy): Eukaryota > Metazoa > Chordata > Mammalia > Artiodactyla > Bovidae > Oryx > Oryx dammah. Next base: position 30,737,337 of record NW_024070211.1, on the reverse strand, counting down.
CAGTAGAAATGATAGAATTTTCGCTAAGCCTTTTGTATTCTTATACTTATTCTTCCCAATGACAAAATGAATGCATTTGTGAGATGGTTTACCCTGGTGGCTCAGACGGTAAAGCGTCTGCCTGCAATGCAGGAGATCCGGGTTCAATCCCTGGGTTGGGAAGATTTCCTGGAGAAGGAAATGGCAACCCACTCCAGTATTCTTGCCTAGAAAATCCCATGGATGGAGGAGCCTGGTAGGCTACAGACCATAGGGTCGCAAATAATCGGACATGACTGAGCGACTTCACTTTACTGGAGTAGGGGTTCAGTTTGTGGTCATGGGAGGGAAAATGAGAATGGCTTCAATTAGTGATCAAATTTATGACCTTGGTTTGTTAGCTACCTTTACCAACACATGGACCTAACCAGTTACCTACAGGTTCACTGTTCATGGCGGAAGGTGAGAGTGGGCATGGACCAGTAGACAAAAAACCAAGTTGTAAGACTGAGACCCATTGTTTCCTGGCTGTGTGGCTTTGACTGAGTTGCTGCTCATTTTTTTTCTTTCTTTTGCCCTCAATTTCCTCATCTACAAAAAAAATACAAAGGGGTCCAAAATACTTTTAGACCTGTGGTTCTCAAACATTAACATATATCAGGGCCACTGGGAGGGCTTGTTAAAGCTCAAATGACTGAGTCCTCCCCACAGAGTCACTGAGGTAGTAAATCTGGATGGAACCTAAGATTTTGCATTTCTAAACCTTTCTACTGATGCTGATGCTGCTGGTCCAAGCACTACCCTTTGAGAACTCGGTCAGAAACTCTCAAATTCTCCACCCCTAAAAATCCCATTAGTCATCCTTGCCTTTAAAATGTTTATAATCTGATCAACATTTTTCCTGTGAGAGTGGAGATGGATGATTTCATTTTTTCAGTTTCTAATCAAATATTTATATGGCACCTTCTGTGTACATATGACTACAAGTGGAGAAAAGAAGGCTACTACTATTCCCATCAACACTTCCCTGAGAACCTTGGCATTGTGTAAGAGCTTTGATTCCTATAAGGCACTTTGTACAGACAAGTCTACCATTTGTGGTCCCAGGGACAGGGAGAGTCTGGAAAATTGAGATCAACAAATGGTGGTGAGTGTCCTCCCTCCAAGCACTTTTTCAGGGATGACTGGTAGAAAATGATGATGCAGAGAGAAGCTTGTTTATATATACACATCAGAATGGAAGAAGCAGTGTCAAAAAGGATTGCCTGCAGATTAGTGTGCCCAGTCTGGGTCACAGTCACCTCCTCCATATCCCCAGAACAAAGCTTTTGTTGAAAAATATCATCCATCAGAGTCATGGTGGCTGCCACACCAGAGGACAAAGACAGATGTGGCTCCTGCCACCTGAAATATAGCCCCTGATGCCGACAGCATTGGACATCAGTGGTCATGTAAGGACAGAGCTTAACTGGCACAGGGTAGAATAGGAAAGACTTATGTTCACTTAATTTCATTTTTAATTTTTTTTATTGAAGTATAGTTGATTGACCATATACACATATTCTTTTTCACGTTATTTTCTATTATAGGCTAATATAGTTCTCTGTGCTATATAGTAGGTCCTTGTTGTTTATCTACTGTATGTATAGTCAAAGCTATGGCATTTCCAGTATTCATGACCAAATGTGAAAGTTGAACCTTAAAGAAGGCTGAACACCAAAGAACTGGTGCTTTCAAACTGTGGTGCTGGAGAAGACCCTTGAGAGTCCCTTGGACAGTAAGGAGATCAAACCAGTCAATACTAAGGAAAATCAACCTTGAATATTCATCGGAAGGACTGATGCTGAAGCTGAAGCTCCAATGCTTTGGCCATCTGATGCTAAGAGCTGACTCATTGGAAAAGCGCTTAATGCTGGGAAAGATTGAAGGCAGGAGGAGAAGGGGATGACAGAGGATGAGATGGTTGGATGGCATCACCGACTCAATAGGCATGAGTTTGAGCAAGCTCTGGGAGATAGTGAAGGACAGGAAAGCTGGGCGTGCTGCAGTCCATGAGGTCGCAAATAGTCAGACACAACTTAGTGATTGAACAACAATAACAGAGTAATGTATATCTGTTAACCCCAAATTCTAAGTTTATACCCCTCACCCAAGGAATTTTTGACTTTGGGAAAAGTGAGGGAAAGTGGGACTGTGAAAGGTAAATAAGATGTAGCTAGAAATAAACATGTATATTCATCTAACCATTCGTGTTGGCCATCTTTTATCTCCAGCTCACATCCTCTCAGTCTGTGTTTCTCCTCAGGCCATGCTTCAGCACAGTGTGCGCAGGTATGGCCTGGCCATGTTTCACCCCAGCTACATCACTTCTCTCCTGCCTTCTGCCCTAGGCTTCCTGCTGCAGTGTGGGCAGGAAATCTGAAGTGCTAGGGGGTGAATACTATGGGGCAAACATGAGCAGCAGGAGACCAGAGCTGGGGGATACATACTTCTCTCTCGCAGTTTCAGACAGTTATGAGACATAGCTGTTCAGAGGATCTTCAGCAGGACTGAGTTCCAATTGCCCACAGAAGCATAAACAGCTCAGATAACACATGCTTGATTTAGTTGTTGCTCTTTTCTTATTTTATTCTCCTAGGTCCACCTCTTCTGAACGCTAGGAGTCATTCCACAAGCTAAACCACTGCATGCAAGCAGACCTTACTTTTTGGAAGAACCAAAGCTAAACGATGAACACATTTCAGATGTATGTCAGCATTGTTTTTGTGTGTGTGGCTGTGATGAGTTTCCTTTGCTTTCTCTACTTATGGTGAGTGGAGTCTACTTTTCACTTCGGTACATGGGCTTCTGATTGGGGTGGCTTTTCTTGTTGCAGAGCGCAGGCTCTAGGGAATGTGGGCTTCAGTAGTCCCAGCACATGAGTTCAGTAGTAGTGGTGCACAGGCTTAGTTGTTCTGTGGCATGTGGGATCTTCCTGGACCAGGGAGGGAACTCATGTCCCCTGCATTGGCAGACAGATTCCTATCCACTGCACCACCAAGGAAGCCCCTGTTGGCATTTTAAGCTTCTGTTTTTTGGGTACCATTGATGTGCCAGGTTCTTTATCTTTTTAAAAAATAAAGATTAATGTTAATTTCCTTTAAACCAACACATAGATAAGATATGTAAGCACAAATAGCACATGATGAAATGAAACACCGATTCCCTATTCGGGATTTCCCAGGTGGCTCAGTGGTCTGCCTGCTGATGCAGGAGATACAGGAGTCGCAGGAGACACGGGTACAAGCCCTGGGTCTGGAAAGTCCCCTGGAAGAGGAAACGGCAACCCACTCCAGTATTCTTGCCTGGAGAATCCAATCTCATGGACAGAGGAGCCTGGTGGGCTACAGTCCACAGCATCACAAAGAGTCAGACATGATTGAAGCAACTTAGGATGCATGCAGGCTCACTGGATGACAGTTTGGTTCTTTTATACTCCTTACCCCACCTATTCTACCACCTCACTTATGATTATTTTTTATTGATTATGACCACTGTTTGCATTATTTTGACTATATAAATGCCATTCATTGGTGATCCAAGTACTATGGCTCCTTGTTTATCTTTTTGTTTCCTAGAGTATATACTATTTCTCCTTTAAAAAAATATCTCTTAAGACTTTTATATAGGTATTGTTACTACTTTTCTCTATTGTCCATGTGACCAAATGCACCAAATCACCTTCAATTGCATTTTTAACCCTAGAGTCCTAGGTCCAGTTCTATTCAACAGAGCCTGCTGCAGAGTTGTCGCTCTGGAACTTTCTCCCCACTTCTTCCTTTGACTGTTTCTCTTCACCACTTTTCTACTATGTTTCCCCATTTCCTGGATTAAATGTTCTCCACTTTGTTAGTTTACTTCCCAATTTTTTGACCATCTCTTCAGTAACGTCTTAAAAATGGATGAGTGAATGGAAGTCAAAATTTTTAAGACTGTCTAAAAATGTCTAGTTAGATATATGATTCAAGATTGGATATAACCTTTACTCAGAAATTTGAAATTTTGCTCCTTTGTCTTCTAAGGTCACATGTTGTTGTTGAGAATTATGAGGCCAGTCTTATTCTCAGCCTTGATGTATGACCTTTAAGTTCATAGAATATTAAGCATCCTTTTCCTATTATAATATTCTGCAGTTTCACATTGATGGACTTTGAATTGGGTATTTTTGTGTTCATTGTACTGAGTACTTGATGGGCCCTTTCACTCAGAAAACATTTCCACCAAATTTGGAAAATTTCTTTGCATTACTTTTCTGATAAATCTGTCCTCTCCTTTTCCTGTGGTTTTATTTATAATGAATCCTTCAGCTAACGATGATGAACCTTCTAGATTGATCATCTAATGAATTTACCCCTTTTCTACTTGTCCTTTTCTTTCACTCTTATTTTTGTATTGTTTCTAGGGGATTTCCTTGTCTTTTAAAAATTTTCAACCTTTCTACCAAATTTTATATTTAGTTATTTATTATGCCTTCAATTTCCAATAACTTTTTCTTCTTGGATTTTTAGTAATAAAAAATATTTTCATTGTTTTATGAATGTAACAGAAAAAAATTTTCTTTCTGGAAATACTATTTTTGTTTGTTCTCTATTGTACCTTTCCTGTGTTTTGTGTCTTCTAAGTTTCATTTTGTATTATTTGATATGATTTCTGTCTTTCATGTTATAGGCTTGCTTTAAATGTCTTGTGATTCTTGGCTCTCTATTTTTATTTAAGGAAGAGGCTGCAACTGGAATATTACAATTTGAATAGATTGCCCAATGAACAGAAAACCCAAAGAATCTTTAGGCAAATTCTTAGAATTTGTCAAATAATTTAATAAGGTTGCTGAATATAATATCAACACACAAAGTCAATTATATTTTTATGTAATAGTAAAAAATACTTAAAGATACAGTTAAAACTGATATACAACTTACACTGGGAATAAACATATAAATTACCTAAGAATAAATCTCACATCAAAAATTAAGTCATTATGGAGAGAATAATTAAACATTTTTGAAAGCTGTTGAAACCAAAATAAATGAAATGACATACATGTTCATTGATGAGGAGATTCAACATTGTGACAATGCCAGTACTCTCCAAACTGATTGATTTACTTAGCATAGTTCAAAAAACAATCCAAAAGTGTTTTTAGTGGGACTCAATAAGCTGGTTCTGAAATTTACATGAAGCATTTGATTTAGGTCATACCTGAATGGCCTAGTGGTTTTCCCTACTTTCTTCAGTTTGAACCTGAGTTTTGCAATACGAAGTTGATGATCTGAGTCACAGTCAGCTCCAGGTCTTATTTTTGCTGATTGTATAGAGCTTCTCTGTCTTCAGCTGCAAAGTATATAATCAGTCTGATTTTGGTATTGACCATCTGGTGATGTCCATGTATAAAATCATCTCTTGTGTTGTTGGAAGATGGTGTTTTCTATGACCAGTGTATTCTCTTGGCAAAACTCTCTTAGCCTTTGCCCTGCTTCATTTTGTACTCCAAGGCCAAACTTGCCTGTTACTCCAGGTATCTCTTGACTTCCTACTTTTGCATTCCAGTCCTCTATGATGAAAAGGACATCTTTTTTTGGTGTCAGTTCTAGAAGATCTTGTAGGTCTTCATAGAATTGTTCAACTTTGGCTTCTTCAGCATTAGTGGTTGGGGCATAGATTTGGATTACTGTGACGACTGAATGATTTGCCTTGGAAACGAACAAAGATCATTCTGTCGTTTTTGAGATTGCACCCCAGTACTGCATTTCGGACTCTTGAGTTGACTATTAGGTCTATTCCATTTCTTCTAAGGGGTTCTTGCCCACAGTAATAGATATAATGGTCATCTGAATCAAATTCTCCCATTCCTGTCCATGTTAGTTCACTTAATCCTAAATTGTCGATGTTCACGCTTGCCATCTCCTGTTTGACCGCTTCCAATTTATCTTGATTCATGGATCTAGCATTCCAGGTTCCTATGCAATGTTGTTCTTTACAACACTGGACTTTACTTACACCACCAGACACATCCACAACTGGGCATTGTTTCCACTTTGGCTCAGCCTCTTCATTCTTTCTGGAGCTGTTTCTCCACTCTTCCCCAGTAGCAAATTGGACAGCTGCCGAGCTGGGAAACTTTCAATGTCGTATCTTTTTGCCTTTTCATACAGTTTATGGGATTGTCAAGGCAACAATACTGAAGTGATTTACCATTCCCTTCTCCTGTGAACTGTTTTGTCAGGCCCTAACAAGCAGGGACATGCCCTTCAGTCTTTCAGTATAGCTGGATGACATGCATGGTGCCCTGGTTGTCCCACTCTAGGTCCTCCTTGAGAGTGTAAACTTTCACCGACCGTTGAGTGTTAATCAGCATGCTGCATGGGGGCCAAGGCAGGCTAGGAAGGCTGGAGCTGACGCTGGAGGACGCCCAGAAGAGGAGGGCCTCCGGGTCTCTCTGCTGCCTCTGGCCACCCTGGGGCTGATCCGCCATACAACTGGTAGAATGTAAATTGGTCTAATTAACTATGGGAATTATTTTACATAATCTAGTGAAGTTGAGTATGAGCAAAATGTATGCCCCAGCAAGTCCACTTCTAGGTATACTCTAAAGAATCCGTGACACAGACACAAAAGGTGTCTGGTAGGAAATTGCCCAGAACATCAGTGTTCATAATCACACAAGCAACCAGAAACCCACTCAAAAGAGAAGGGATACATAAATTATAAGGGTTTTCTAAAATGTAATCCTATACATCAATGAAAAGAATAGTTTTTATACACATTTCAATGTGGATGAACCTCAAAAGTACAAAGTTGGGCAAACAAAGCAGACCATAGAAGAAGTGCAGTATGACATCGTTTATGTCAAGTTCAAAGGCAGGCAAAACTAAACAATGTATTGTTTAGAGATATATACATGTGTGGTAAAATTACAAAGAAAAACAAAGAAAATAATGAAAACAAAACTCAGGATAGTGGTTACTTTGAGATGAAGAAGTATACCATAGGGCAGAAACACATATGGGGTTCAAAGTTATTGGTGAGGTTCTATTTCCTAAGGCAAATGGTACATGCAGGTGTTTTCAGTATGAATATTTTAACTGTTTATGGACATGATATGTGCTCTTTTTATATACATTATTATACTTTACAAAGAAAAAAAAACTGGTTGGGATTTGTATTTTGAGGCAGCCTTTTAAAAAATTTTATTTATTTTTAATCAAAGAATAATTGCTTTACAGTTTTGTGTTGGTTTCTGCCATACCTCAGTATGAATCAGTCATAGGTATTCATATATTTCCTTCCTCTTAAAACTCTCACCCACCTCTCTCTCCATTCCACCACTCTAGGTTGTTACAGAACCCAGGTTGGTTTGAGTTCCCTGAGTCATACAGCAAATTCCCATTGGCTATCTGTTTTACATATGGTGTATGTTTCCATGCTACTTTCTCCATACAACCCACCCTCTCCTTCCTCCCCAACACCCCACCATGTCCAGAAGTCTGTTCTCTATGTCTATGTCTCCACAGCAAGGCAACTTTTTTTTTTTTTAAAGGTTTTTATTCTGTATTGGGATATAGCTGATTAAGAATGCTGTGATAGATTCAGGTGAACACCGAAGACAGTCATATATATACATGTATCCATTCTCCCCCAAACTTTCCTCCCATCCAGGCTGAGGCAGCATTTTTTTGATTCTTAGCTTTACTTCACTGGGTCCTGGAATCTGGGGTGATCGGGAGTTTTCACTGGTGGAAACTCAAATGCCAGCATCTGCAGGGTCCATTCAGTTTTCCAGGGAATTCTCCAACCTCCTGCCTGGGAGGTGGCTAGCTGGCTTCCAGGGCATCAGAACATGAGGGGGAAACAGGCTGGTGTTGGTGGCAGCTGATGGTATGTGCAGAGTTTTACTCTATCTCTGCGGCTCTGTGTCTTCCTCTTTGGACAGGTGTACTTGTTTTGCTGTGTGGGGTGGAAAAGGGAACCTGAGGCTTCCTTGCTTCTTAGGGACATTGCTGCTTTTTCAGCACCATGTTTCACTCACTCTTCCTTCCATAGTACCTGGTACTCTCATTCCAAAGCCATTTTGGTTTCCTGGGTGGGGGAGGGGCACATGGATTTGCCTCTCATTTTTCCCACCCCCCACACCATGTGCCCTTCACAGGGTTATTGGGTTGGCCAAAAAGTTCATTTGGGTTTTCCTATGTATGGATGTGAGAGTTGGACTGTGAAGAAGGCTGAGCGCCAAAGAATTGATGCTTTTGAACTGTGGTGTTGGAGAAGACTCTTGAGAGTCCCTTGGACTGCAAGGAGATCCAACCAGTCCATTCTGAAGGAGATCAACCCTGGGATTTCTTTGGAAGGAATGATGCTAAAGCTGAAGCTCAAGTACTTTGGCCACCTCATGCGAAGATTTGACTCATTGGAAAAGACTCTGATGCTGGGAGGGATTGAGGGCAGGAGGAGAAGAGGACAACAGAGGATGAGATGGCTGGATGGCATCACTGACTCGATGGACGTGAATCTGAGTGAACTCCGGGAGTTGGTGATGGATAGGGAGGCCTGGCGTGTGCGATTCATGGGGTCACAAAGAGTCGGACACGACTGAGCGACTGAACTGAACTGATGGTATCTTAGAGAGAAACTCAAACAACCCATCTGGCCAGTCCAATAGTTTTTCTTCCTCCATTTGTTTTCTATCTATGAACATTTTTTGATGCTTTCATCTTCTATGATTGTTTCTTCCATTCCTTTTCTCCTTTATTCTCATTTTTGTGAGGTCTGGAAGATCAACACGTGTATTCGACCTGCTGTATTTAACTGGAATTACTGCTACCAACAACTCTCTCCATGTTGGATCAGTTCAGTTCAGTCTGACTGACTCTTTGTAACCCCATGGACTGCAGCACACAAGGCTTCCTTATCCATCACCAACTCCCGGAGCCTACTCAAGCTCATGTCCATTGCATCAGTGATTGGTCTTTCCCAATGAGTCAGTTCTTTGCATCAGGTGGCCAAAGTATTAGAGTTTCAGCTTCAACATCAGTCCTTCCAATGAATATTCAGTACTGACTTCCTTTAGGATGGACTGGTTTGATCTTCTTGCAGTCCAAAGGACTCTCAAGAGTCTTCTCCAACACCATAGTTCAAAAACATCGATTCTTTGGCGCTCAGCTTTCTTTATAGTTCGACTCTCACATCTGTACATGACTACTGCAAAAACCATAGCTTTGACTAAACAGACCTTTGTTGGTAAAGTAATGAATGTCTCTGCTTTTTAATATGCTGTGTAGGTTGGTCATAACTTTCCTTCCAAGGAGTAAGCGTCTTTTAATTTCATGGCTGTGGTCACCATCTGCAGTGATTTTTGGAGCCCCCAAAATAAAGTCTCCTACTGTTTCCACTGTTTGCATGAAGTGATGGGACCAGATGCAATAATCTTCATTTTCTGAACGCTGAGTTTTAAGTCAACTTTTTCACTCTCTTCTTTCACTTTCATCAAGAGGCTCTTTAGTTCCTCTTCACTTTCTGCCATAAGGGTGCTGTCATCTCCGTATCTCAGGTTATTGATATTTCTCCTGGCAATCTGGATTCCAGCTTGTGCTTCATCCAGCCTGGCATTCCGCATGATGTACTCTGCATATAAGTTAAATATGCAGGTTGACAATACACAACTTTGACCTACTCCTTTCCCAATTTGGAACCAGTCTTTTGTTCCATGTTCTAACTGTTGCTTCCATGTTCTAACTGTTCCAGTTCTAACTGTTGCTTCTTGAATTGCATACATGATTCTCCCCATTTCACAGCTACAGAAACTGAGAACATAGAGGGAGACTCCACTTGCTGAGCCAAGACTCCATCGCAGGTGTGAAGGACTTCTCCTCTACGCCCTCTCTCCTGGAGAAGCAAGGCTCCAGGGCCCCATAACCCTTCTGGCCGGAGCCGTGTCCTCTGGTCTCACCCAGAGTCCTTCTGCTGCAGGTTCCCTCCACTGTTCTCCCCTGGGTGCAATGAACAATCCGTAGCAGGATGCTTGAGTCCTCAAAGCAGTGCTCTCGGCCAGGTGTGAGAGCAGAGAGCAGGCAGAGTAACCTCGGCGGTTGATGTTAATGGCTTCACGCAGGCAGGGAGTGCTTCCTTTGGAAGCAACAGCTGTTCATCGGGGCCATCAGCCTGGTTCATACTGAGAAGCACTTGGAAATGAAATTGTATCCAGCCATGGTGGGGGAGAGAAAGAGGAGAGAAAGCTATGGGAAAGTAACTTTGTCTCCTTTTTCTTCCTTTTTTTTTTTTTGACAACCACAAGTTTCCTTCGCTCCCTTGGAGCCAAATTTCTGTTTTGACTAAATGGAAAGTCTCCAAGGAATGAGAGCTGATGGGGGGATTTCTCTCAGAGGCATCCACTGTTGCCTTCCATCAATTTCTCCTCTCCCTGCCACACCCACCCCACCTCTCTCCTTCCTGTCTGCCCTCTCTGACCCCATCCCAGCTATTTCCACTAGCTGCCAACTGAAAAGGTGCTCACATCTTATTCTAGGCATTGCTTGTGGGTCATGGGCAGTCTGGGCCCCTGACGGGTCAGGGGGATTGACCCACGGGCTCAGGTGCTATGATGGGGAGGCTGGAGGGATACAGCCCAGCCTGAGCACTTTGCCTGCTCTGCCTGCCAGGTCAGCAGCAAAGTCCTTGGATGGTCCCAAGCAGAGTTTCACACAGTCCTTCACAGCTTTGAGACCCCTATTGTTTTTCAGGCTGGCATACGGCAGGATGCTTGTGTGTCTACATTTAAGGTCTACTAAACTTGTGACCATTTCTGTCCTTTATCGAGCCCATCTTTGCATGAAATGTTCCCTTGGTATCTCTAATTTTTGGAAGAGATCTCTAGTCTTTCCCATTCTGTTCTTTTCCTCTATTTCTTTGCATTGATCGCTGAAGAAGGCTTTCTTATCTCTTCTCGCTATTCTTTGGAACTCTGCATTCAGATGCTTATATCTTTCCTTTTCTCCTTGGCTTTTTGCCTCTCTTCTCTTCACAGCTATTTGTAAGGCCTCCCCAGACAGCCATGTTGCTTTTTTGCATTTCTTTTCCATGGGGATGGTCTTGATCCCTGTCTCCTGTACAATGTCATGAACCTCATTCCATAGTTCATCAGGCACTCTATCAGATCTAGTCCCTTAAATCTATTTCTCACTTCCACTGTATATTCATAACGGATTTGATTTAGGTCATACCTGAATGGTCTAGTGGTTTCCCCTACTTTCTTCAATTTAAGTTTGAATTTGGCAATAAGGAGTTCATGATCTGAGCCACAGTCAGCTCCTGGTCTTGTTTTTGTTGACTGTATAGAGCTTCTCCATCTTTGGCTGCAAAGAATATAATCAATCTGATTTCGGTGTTGACCATCTGGTGATGGTCATTTTCTTGGCAAAACTCTATTAGTCTTTGCCCTGCTTCATTCTGCATTCCAAGGCCAAATTTGCCTGTTACTCCAGGTGTTTCTTGACTTCCTCCTTTTGCATTCCAGTCCCCTATAATGAAAAGGACATCTTTTTTTTGGGTGTTAGTTCTAAAAGATATTGTAGGTCTTCATAAAACCGTTCAACTTCAGTTTCTTCAGCATTACTGGTTGGGGCATAGACTTGGATAACTGTGATATTGAATGGTTTGCCTTGGAGACGAACAGAGATCATTCTGTCATTTTTGAGATTGCATCCAAGTACTGCATTTTGAACTCTTTTGTTAACCATGATGGCTACTCCATTTCTTCTGAGGGATTCCTGCCCGCAGTAGTAGATGTAATGGTCATCTGAGTTAAATTCACCCATTCCAGTCTCATCACTTCATGGGAAATAGATGGGGAAACAGTAGGAACAGTGTCAGACTTTATTATTTGGGCTCCAAAATCACTGCAGATGGTTACTGCAGCCATGAAATTAAAGACGCTTACTCCTTGGAAGAAAAGTTATGACCAACCTAGATAGTATATTCAAAAGCAGAGACATTACTTTGCCAACAAAGGTCTGTCTAGTCAAGGCTGTGGTTTTTCCTGTGGTCATGTATGGATGTGAGAGTTGGACTGTGAAGAAGGCTGAGTGCCGAAGAATTGATGTGTTTGAACTGTGGTGCTGGAGAAGACTCTTGAGAGTCCCTTGGACTGCAAGGAGATCCAACCAGTCCATTCTGAAGGAGATCAACCCTGGGATTTCTTTGGAAGGAATGGTGCTAAAGCTGAAGCTCCAGTACTTTGGCCACCTCATGCGAAGAGTTGACTCATTGGAAAAGACTCTGATGCTGGGAGGGATTGGGGGCAGGAGGAGAAGGGGACGACAGAGGACGAGATGGCTGGATGGCATCATGGACTCAATGGATGTGAGTCTGAGTGAACTCTGGGAGATGGTGATGGACAGGGAGGCCTGGCGTGCTGCGATTCATGGGGTCGCAAAGAGTCAGACATGACTGAGTGACTGAACTGAACTGAACTGAACTGAAACTTGTGGCCACGAGAAAGAAGATGCAAAGCAGTTGTCAAAGGAAACTGCAAATAAGAGCAGAATTTACTTTTCCTCTAAAATGAAACCACGTGCTTTGTACCCAGTGCTCAGCAACCCTAGGGCCACACACTGGGCTGCCACCACCTCATTCCTAATCTCCAGTGGTCAGCAGCATTCCTTCCCCCTTTCTGTCATCGTGGTTTCAAGCTTCCATGCACCAATCCCACCAAAACAAAGTCAGAAATAGCCTTCCACCTGTGAAATTCTGATATTTTGCTTTTAGAGTACCTCTTTTAGTTGTATAATAGGAATTGTAGCAGACACGCAGAAACAGACTCTATGCTCCTTCAGGGCAAAGACTTTGCTTATTTTTAACTTTTAATAGAGAGCCTAGGGTTAAGAGAACACAGCATGTTGGCATAAAAAGAAATAATTGAAGTGTTATCATTATATTTGTTGAGAGATTACATGTGTCAGGAGGTTTTCAGAATATTTTGTATGCATCTTCTCAATCATTTTCTTCAATAGTCCTATGGAGAGGTACTATTATTGCTCTTAGAATCTGAAGCCCAGAGAAGTAACATGCTCAGGACATGTAACTAATAAGTTAGAGAATATATATATATGTGTGTGCATATATATATATGCTGTGCTGTGCTTAGTCACTCAGTCGTGTCCAACTGTTTGTGACCCCATGGACTGCAGCCTGCCAGGCTCCTCTGTCCATGAGGATTCTCCAGGCAAGAACACTGGAGTGGGTTGCCATGCCTTCCTCCAGGGGATCTTCTCAATCCAGGGATGAAACCCAGGTCTCCTGCATTGCAGACAGATTCTTTACAGTCTGAGCCACTGGGGGAGCTCCATATATATATATACACACACATTTATGTATAATGGCTCAATGTACATACACACATAGATGCAGATTGAACATATATATATATGTGTGTATATGTGTGTGTGTGTATATGTGTGTGTATGTGTGTGTGTGTATATGTGTGTGTGTATGTGTGTGTATATATGTGTGTGTGTCTGTGTGTGTGTCTGTGTGTGTCTGTGTGTGTCTGTGTGACTCCTTGGGGTGGTTGAATTCCTTGTCCAGTAAAAATTTAGCAAATATTTTTGGAGCCTCTGTGTATTGGGTCATGGCATATCAGACACTGTACCAATGACTAGAAACCCAATATTTAACTCGATACAGTCCTTGTCCTCAAGAAGCTTACAGATTAAAGGGGTAGGTTCTTGCAAACACAGCTACCTTAGTACAAGGCAGTCTGTGTGGAACCAAAGTTAGTGGAGTGTGGGGGAGGTTAATGGACTCTCAGCTTGGGAATTTGGGGAGAATAAGTTAGAGTCCTTGGGAGGAAAAAGGAAATTCCAGCCAGAGGGAAATACATGAGTGAGCTGGGATGTACAAAAGGACATGCTGGCATTTGTGTCTTTGACCTGCACAGACTTGTTATCTCTTCAGTGGTCATGGAGTAAACATACGATGTTTATTAGCTTTGTGAGATTGGTATGTTGCAGGACCTTGACACCACGCCTATAGTGAATAAAGGGAAGCATGAAAAAATGAACGTTACTGCAATACTTGGATGTGGTATACAAACCTGTAAGAACAGCGTCACTCTCAGTGACCACATTTGCCTCCATTAGCTTATATTTATCAATTGTATGTATGGTTACTTAGTGGCTCATTCATGTCCGACTCTTTGCTACCCTATAGACAGACTGTATCCTGCCATTCTCCTCTGTCCATGTGATTGTCTGGGCAAGAACACTGGAGTGGGTTGCCATTTCCTCCTCCAGGGGACCTTCCCAACCCAGGGATTGAACGTGCATCTCCTGTGTTGGCAAGCGAGTTTTTCATCACTGAGCCACCAGGGAAGCCCCTCCCATTCATCAATTGCTCAGACAAAAATTACTGAGAGTTGCTGGTGAAAAGAGATGCTTGAGCCAACAGAGAGAACCAAAGAGGCCATGTTTCTGTGAGTGGGTTTGGAGAGCCTTTCCAGTGACCCTTACAAGGCTCCATCTCTCTGTTCAGGGCTTATGGCAGACATGTGACTTTCTTGGGTGTGGCAGGCAATAAGCAAGACTTTGGATTGGACCATTAGATCAAAGACAGAGTGGTTTTGTAGAAGGGCATTGAGGGGAGGAGAGAAGACTGAGTGGAAGTAGAAGGGACTATAGGAAAATTCTAGCCACAAGAAAGACAATTTAATGGTGCAGAGGAGGAGTCACCTTCTGTGGTACCTGAGGCCAGGGCTGCTCCAGGAGTGTCCCTGTCTTAGAGACTTAGGCTTGGAGTCCTAGTGTTTTTCAGGGTGAAGCAGATACTAGGGGTTTGAAAGAAGGAAAGTGAATAAAAGGAACCTAGACTTGAAATGGCCAGGGGAGTTGAGGATCATTTGCTTCGGACTAAAGATAAAAGCAGAAGGAATCAAGGAAATGTTAATAGATTTCTTGAATGGCCAGGTACAAACACCAAAAGGATTAGAATGTGGGAGGTAGGGGTGGGGATTGGGATACAGAGTGATTTCTGAAAAGACTCATCTTTTATGCTGGAACCTTCTGTGTGACATGGGCATAGTTTGCATCCCTGTAAATCCCTCTGTAGGCTTCCCAGGTGGCTGAGCAGGTAAAGAATCCGCCTGCAGTGCAGGAGACACAGGAGACACAGCTTCAGTCCCTAGGCTGGAAAGGTCCCTGGAGAAGGGAATGGCAATGCACCCCAGTATTCTTCCCTGGGAAATCCTGTGGACAGAGGATGGGCTACAGTCCATGGGACTGCAGAGCTGGATACAACTCAGTGACTAACACACACACACACACACACATGATGACTGCGGGACTTGAGTGGAGCCAGGAAGAGATGTGGGCTGTGTACCTGTGGTACAACCTGTCCAGATGGCTTCTTTAAGCATCTCTGCACTTGGCACCAATCCAATGTCACATTCCATCACATGTCTTCTTTCCTTTCCAAGCAAGAGGGGACAGGGTGGTTTCTTTTGGGAAACATTTCTTGTTGTTGACACAAATCCTTGGGCGTGTGACTAATGTGCTATGACTGGGCACTAACTTTCCACATGAGCCTCCACGAGTGTCACCAAATTGGATGAGACCATAGGTCTACTGTCTCTGACACTCTGAGCTCAACACCTGTGGACTTTAGTAAATTCTAAGAAACTATACTTCAACCTATACTTCATGGGGGTAATTCATTTTTGCTGTTTTCTAGATGCCTTTGGCTGTATATTGTCACCATACTTATTTAACTTATATGCAAAGTACATCATGAGAAATGCTGGACAGGATGAAGCAAAGCTGGAATCAAGATTGCTGGGAGAAATATCAATAACCTCAGATATGCAGAAGACACCACCCTTCTGGCAGAAAGTGAAGAGGAACTAAAAAGCCTCTTGATGAAAGTGAAAGAGGAGAGCGAAAAAGTTGGCTTAAAGCTCAACATTCAGAAAACTAAGATCATGGCATCTGGTCCCATCACTTCATGGCAAATAGATGGGGAAACAATGACCGACTTTATCTTTTTGGGCTCCAAAATCACTGCAGATGGCGACTGCAGCCATGAAATTAAAAGATGCTTGCTTCTTGGGAGAAAAGTTTGACCAACCTAGATAGCTTATTAAAAAGCAGAGACATTACTTTGTCAACAAAGGTCCATCTAGTCAAGGCTATGATTTTTCCAGCAG
Source organism: Oryx dammah (assembly GCF_014754425.2). NCBI lineage: Eukaryota > Metazoa > Chordata > Mammalia > Artiodactyla > Bovidae > Oryx > Oryx dammah. Next base: position 30,721,133 of record NW_024070211.1, on the reverse strand, counting down.
CCATGTATGGATGTGATAGTTGGACTATGAAGAAAGCTGAGCTCCAAAGAATTGATGCTTTTGAAGTGTAGTGTTGGAGAAGACTCTTGAGAGTCCCTTGGACTGCAAGGAGATCCAAGCAGCGTGTCCTAAAGGAGATCAGTCTTGAATATTCATTGGAAGAACTGATACTGAAACTGAAACGCCAATACTTTGGCCACCTCATGCGAAGAGCTGACTCATTTGAAAAGACCCTGATGCTAGGAAAGATTGAAGGCAGGAGAAGAAGTGGATGACAGAGGATGAGATGGTTGGATGGCATAACCGACTCAATGGACATGAGCTTGAGTAAACTCTGGGAGTTGATCATAGACAGGGAGGCCTGGTGTGCTGCAGTCCATGGGGTGGCAAAGAGTCGGACATGACTGAGCAACTGAACTGAACTGAACTTGGCACACACACCGTGTTATGCTGGTAAAATGTTTAAAATATTATGAAGTGTTAATGCACATCATTTTGTATTTCCTTTCTGTTTCTTCTAATTCTTTTATTTTGAGGTCCTCCTGTTTATAAAATTCAATAACATCACAATTTTCTATCCTCCCCCCCCCCTTTTTAAAACCACTGCATTAATTTCCTATTGCTTCTATGACAAATTATCACAATTTAATGGCTTAAAACAACACTGATTTTATCTCTCATGGTTCTGGAGGTCAGGAGTCTTAAAATTAAGGTGTCAGCAGGCCCATGTGCCTTCTGGAGGCTCCAAAGAAAAGTCTGTTTCCCAGTTTTTTCTAGCTTTCGATGGCTTTGGCTCATGGCATCAGCCTCCATCTTCAAGAGCAACAGCATAGCATCTTCCAGTTCTCCCTCTACTTTTGTCATCACACCCCTTTCTGACTCTGATCATCCTGCTCCCTCTTAGAAGGATCCTTGAAGTTATCTTGGACCTACCTGAATAATCTGGGATAATCTCTCTATATGAAATCTCTAATTTAACCATACCCATAAAGTCTCTTTTCCATGTAAGGTAACATATTCACAGGTTTTGATGTGGACAACTTTGAAAGTGACAAAGTGAGAGTGTTAGTCGCTCAGTCCGGTCTGACTCTTTGCCACTCCATGGACTGTAGCCCACCAGACTCCTCTGTCCAAAGGATTCTCCAAGCAACAATACTGGAGTGGGTTGCCATGCTCTCCTCCAGGGGATCTTCCCAACCTAGGGATTGAACCCAGGTCTCCCACATTGCAGGCAGATTCTTTACTGTCTAAGCCACCAGGGAATCCTTAAGGACACATTTACGGGGTTCTTATTCAGCATGCTGCTATTGTGGACTTAACTGCGTTGTGATTACTGGTGAATAATTATATACAACAATTGCTTTTCTGCAGTATTCACCATTTAGTGTTGAGGAACATGCGCTGGTGGATCCTAATTCACCTTCCTCTGGAGTCTCTGTTACTTGATAAAAAGCACATTTTCCCACTGCTCGCCCCGAGTGCTGGCCCACAGCAGACAATAAATATTTATTGAAAAAAATAAAAGAAAAAATGAGTCTATAATTAATAGAAAATTTGACACTTTTTTGTGATATAAAGGATTATTATTACTTCTGCTTAAGAAGAAATGGTCCTAGAGGGATTCATTTTTACCTCTAAGAACCATTAGAAAAAGAATTCAACCATCCAACCAAAAAGTTGTTATAGTAAATGCCAAAGACCATCAAACCTTAATTATTGCCTGCCCTGCACTATAGGCTTCCCTGGTGGCTCAGTGGTAAGGAACTCTCCTGCCAGTGCAGGAGATGCAGGTTCAGTCCCTGGGTTGGGAAGATCCCCTGGAGAAGGAAATGGCAACCCACTCCAGTATTCTTGACTGGAAACTCCCACGGACAGAGGAACCCAGTGGGCTATAGTCCATGGAGTCACAAAGAGTTGGATACGACTTAATAACTGAGTGTGCATGCAAGCCCTGTGCTGTGCTGGTGTTCGCTTGATCTCTTTTAATCTTCACCACCACCCTATGATGCCCCACCCTCTGCATCAATAGGACCATCAGGCTGAAGCCAGCAATACCCACTGAGTCTAATAGTGTAGAGAGGCGTAGGAATAGACTCAAACTGGCCAACTGCGCACAGACTCAACATAGACCTAGGATAATAGCCCTAAGACACATCTCCACTCTTTTCACTTATAAAGTGGGAAGAATTAGGGTGATAATAGGGTGGTGGTGAAGATTAAATGAGATCAAGCAAACATCAGCACAGCACAGGACTTGCGTGCACACTCAGTTATTAGTTAGTTATTAGTTATTAGCTATTATTTATTTGGGAGTAGAGATTACCAGAAGGAAATGGAGCAAAAGAGTATGTCTACCTTCAGGGTAGGTGACAGAGAAATAAAAGAAGGAGGGAGAGAGTCATAGAATTGCTAGACTGGAAAATAAAAATATGGACTCTGAGTTTAACTTTCAGATAAACAACAAATATCTATGTCTTTATACCATATAAACATATAGTTATTTAGTATAAATATGATCCATACATTGTTATTTATCTGCAACACAAATCTCACAAACTAATTAGTTAGTTATTAGTTATTAGTTAACTAATGAGTGTGCACGCAAGTCTTGTGCTGTGCTGGTGTTCGCTTGATCTCATTTAATCTTCACCACCACCCTATTATCACCCTAATTCTTCCCACTTTATAAGTGAAAAGAGTGGAGATGTGTCTTAGGGCTATTATCCTAGGTCTATGTCGAGTCTGTGTGCAGTTGGCCAGTTTGAGTCTATTCCTACGCCTCTCTACACTATTAGACTCAGTGGGTATTGCTGGCTTCAGCCTGATGGTCCTATTGATGCAGAGGGTGGGGTATCATATATCACCTACCCCAGTTTTTCCCTTAGCTGTGGTGTCAAGAGTAAGAAAGGATTTTCACCCCCTTAACATAGGCAGTTCCCCCAGAAAGCTAGAATTGAGAGAGTTGCCAGACAGACTGGCTTTATTTATCTTCTAGGTTCTCTTCCTGTGAGCAGCCCCAACACCTAGGCTTTTAAAAGCTCCAATAGTGGGTAGAGGTTGCCAGGGGGTGGGAATAGGTGTAGGTAGCAAGAATTTCCTCTACTGGCAGCTGCTTTTAACGTTGATAATGTTCCTGTTCTACAGATAGGAGCCTTCTTAACTCATGTCCTGGTTTGCAGAAGAAAAAATGGGGTGGGGAGGATGAAGGCCAGCAGGATGTGATGGGTCAGAAGTGTAAGGAAGAAGGGTTGGATTCACCAGGGATGTTTGGGAGTAGAGATTACCAGAAGAGATCAGGAGTGTGGACTTCCTGGATATCTATCCCCCTGACTCCATCGCTCAGTAGCCATATTTACTTAACATTGTTATTATTTCTTCTCATTAGTAAAATGTGGACAGTGCCCAGTAAATGCTCAGTGAATGTGATCTGTTGTTAGTAGTATTACTGTTAAAATCTTTTGGAAAGGAAATGGAACAACAGAGTGTGCCTACCTTCAGGGTAGGTGACAGAGAAGTAAAAGAAGGAGGGAGAGAGTCATAGGATTGCTAGGCTGGAAGATAAAAATATGGACTCTGAGTTTAACTTTCAGATAAACAACAAATATCTATGTCTTTATACCATATAAACATATAGTTATTTAGTATAAATATGATCCATACATTGTTATTTATCTGCAATACAAATCTCACTCTGCTGAATTTTACCTGGCAGTTCTATGAGGGGCAAGGAAGGAGGGGAAGGAAAACAAAATCTCTCTTTATATCTAGAAGAAAAATTTTGATGCATTAACAACAGTATTCCATCCAACGCCCCTTCTTGTGTTATGTTTCCAAAGGATTGAGGGCCAGATAAGGAAACCTCTCTCTCCAGCTTCTGCCTGGGACCAGGCAGCCATTTGACGCGTTAATCCACCCTGTGAAACTGGAGCCTGTTTGCTGGATATTAAGCTACCCTGCCCTTCATCCCACCCCCGCCTTCCCCAAACACAGGCACACAAACACACAAAGGCCTTGGCTAGAATTGGAGAGGATAAGGAGTGGGGGAGGGGAAGGGGAGGGAAAAGGATTACAGTCTTATCAAGATAGCATCTGCAGAGATCCCTCCAGAATAGGCATCACTCCCCAAGTCTGTGGCCTGGGGCCAGGCCTGGGGCGAATGGGAAAATACCAGCTGGTCCGGGAAGGAGTGGTGCCCTGAGGGTGGAGGCTTTGCCAGGTGCACTGGGGATGGGAAGGTCTCTTCTCCTCCCTTCCCAGGGCCCCCTGCCCCATCTACCTCTTTTTATCTGGAACTTCTTCCCCCCACCCCTCCTTTGGTCAAACTGTTATTTTCCAGGCATGAGGTAACAAAAGGTCCTTCAGTCAGGATATTAATATTGCTTGGACTCTTGCATGGGTTTCACCAATGTCTAGAGATGTAGAAGGCCCTCTTGCAGTAGGCAATCTTGCAGGTCTGGGGCCAGACCCCTGCTGCTTTAAGGAGCTCTTACTCCTTGGGAACCATCTTATCCTGTCCCCTGACTTCATGCCTGGCTTGCTCTAAACCAAGTCAAGGACAGTAGGAAGAGAATATTTTCTTCTTCAAGAGTATGCATTTTCCTGACCCTCAATACTTGACACCAACTTTCTGTCTAAAGTTCACCCAGATCTTTTGGTTGCATTGAGTGGTCTCTCTCCTAACTCTTTTGTTGGTCTTTGTTCTCATTGATTTTTTTTTCTCCTTTCTTTTTTGCTTCTCATGAATACTTATCAGTAAAGGAGGAAAAAAAAAATCAGAGTGAATCATTTAAGAACAGCCTATTTTGAGGTGTAGAAGGACTTTTTAAGCATGACAAGAAGGGAAGAGTGATTCTGTAAATACTGAGGACTTATATGCCTCAAAATCCCATAAAAAAAAAGCCCAGAAAATATTTATTACCTATATCTTTAAATAAAAAGCTCTTACAAATCAATAACAAAGAGAAACGTGTGTAACTAATGAGAAAATTTAAACGGCCAATAAATATACATAGAAAAGAGGTCAACCTGAGTGGTAAGAAAAGAAAATGGTTTCCCAAAATAACAATGGGATGTTACTTTTCTGTGTCTGAAAAAGTAACAAAAGTATCTTTTAAAAAAGATATCAAGTGTTAGCAAGAAAGAGGAGAAACTGGGACTTTTGAGCACTGTAAATTGCAGTGTTAAAATGTACAGTATTTGGGAATGATACATGAGGCAACACAAATCAAGAAACAAAAATGTTCCTATCCTTTGAGTCAGTTATTCTAGTAATTTTTCTAAGAAAATAATTAGTGTTTTATGACCCAATATAGCTGTGAGGATGTTTATAATAACACTGCTTATAATAAGAAATAGCTTGAAACTTGAAATTGATGTCTGACAATTGTTTAATGAATTATGAAGCATGGACTATTGAATTCTGTAGACATTTAAGCTCCTGCTGAAGGATCATGGTTTTCAAGCTATTCTCAGTGGAGACCTCTGGAGTGGGGTTTGGTGTTCTAGGTTTCCTATCCCTGATGGGTACTTTTCTGTTTCATATACTGGACTTTGATGTAAGATTTAATTTGAGCCAAGAATTCATAGTTTAAAATAGTTTAAAAACCACTCTTGGAGAAGAACTTTTAAGAAGTTGCCAGCCATCTTTTGTTTACCCTCCCAGTTCTACTCTCTTACCTTCGACAAGATATATTTTGACAACTAGAGGTTCTATTTGAACTGTAGAATTTTTTGAAATAATTAATAAATTTGTGTGTACTCCAACCAGTTAAGTATATTTTTGCTCCATGAGTTTCTTTCATTTGATAAGAACATTCTTTTTTTGTTTTTTTAAACCAGATACTGTTCTTGACTGAAATTTATATCCACATTGCTATTGCCAAAACAAGTAATTTTATCTTCCATGTTGGATCTTTTAATTGAATTTAAAGTATTTACAATCATGTCAGAGTAAACTTTCTTTTTTTTTTATTATTGGAATATAGTTGCTTTACTAGTTTCTGTTATACAGTAATACATATACATTTATCCCCTCTTCCTTGAATTTCTTCCCCATTTAGGTCATTACAGAGCATTGAGTAGATTTCTCTATGGCATACAGTCTTTTCTCATTAGTTTTCTGTTTTACACACAGTAGTGTGTATATGTCAGCTTTCAAAGGCTTTAGTTTGATCTATGAGTTTAATTTTAAAATTGAGACTTTTAAAAAAATGTCAGGTCACTGATTTCCTACTTGAATCATCTAAAGACACTGATATAAAACTGGCATCTAAAGACATTGCTGTAAAACTGATATTAAACTGTTTACCAGGTTTATTTTCACGTAAAGAATCAACAGTTTAAGAGATGTTATTTCACTTTCTGTTCATATATAAGAAATTCTGAAATTAAAAATGAACAATTGTATTGGGAGAGCACTCATTTGATCTAAATGCAGTCATGAAAATACACTCACAGAGATGTGAGTGTATTTTCTGTAGCTGAATGTGTAAAATTCTTATTTTGAGTTGTGGCCTTTAAGAACTACTTCTTAATGAAGTACATACTGCAGCTTATTTTACACCCAAAAGAAATGACAAAGCTGCTGTATAGTCTGTTTCATTGTTTGGTGTATATTTCTTGCACACATTGTGCGTATATTTAATCGATAATTTCCTGCCCTTCCTAACAATCTTATTGACTGCTTTTCAGTAGCTGTGAGCATTTTTTAATCTTGGCACCTTCCACCGTCAAGTGGCTATAGACTCTAGTGACCAGTAAGGACAGCAGTACCAAAGAACTCTAACACTACAGCCTGAGACTAGGAGATGGCTGCTTATGTCTGCGTACACTTTTAGAAACATGATTAGTGGGTCCTTGGAATAGTTTTCTTGAAAAGCAGCCATTAACCACAATGGATCTGGAATGGTAGAGACAGGGTTATCACAGGTAGTCTTCCATATCTAACCACATTTTCAATGCACATACATCTCACAGATGATTAGACACCATGGCAGATGCTGAAAGGATAAGAGTTTTCTAAACACATCTCACCTGATTTTAGCACAACAATGAATAATAAAGCTTTATGAAAAAGGGGAGAATCTGGGAAATGTCACACTGGATATGATAGGATGACCACAGATATATCCTAGAATTACTCCAGGCAAACCTGTATGCATGGTCACCTTATCTATTCCCACCTCCTCACTTTTGTAAACAATCCTTTGTGAATAAACCCTTCTGGACTCATCCTATTTCGAGGATGCCATCTGTTTCCTGTTGGATTCCTAGTGGATATGGTGGGGTGGGATAAAAGGCTGTTTGCAATATATTGCTGCATGATAGAAGAAGATGACAAAATAGAGTGACAGGAGGCTTCAAATTAAGTGTACTAGGTAGTTATGTAGATATAATTGCATAGGAAAAAATTCTGGGCACATACACATCAAAATGTCACTTGTGGTTATACATATCTGAGTGGTAGGATTAAAAATGACTTTTCCCCTCATTTTCTTTATATGATTTTAGAAAGTATCTCTAGTAAGCATGAGTTATGCTTGTATTAAAAGAAAAGTTAATTTTTCCCACAAACCTTTATGGAGGTAGAGGTCAAAAGGCATGTAGTGGCACTCTGCTGTGGTTCTCAAGCGCTGCACTGAACACCTACTGTGTATCTACCACATTAATGATGGGCACCTAAACTGCCTCCAATTCTCTTCTATAAAAAGCAGTATACTCTAATGAAGTCACAAGGCTTCCCTGGTGGCTCAGCGGTAAAGAATCTGCCTGCCAGTGCAGGAGACCTGGGTTTGATCCCTGGCTTGGGAAGATCCCCTGGAGAAGGAAATGGCAGCCCACTCCAGTATTCTTGCCTGGAAAATTCCATGGACAGAGAAGCCTGGTGGGCTACAGTCCGTGGGATCGCAAAAGAGTTGGACATGACTTATTGACTAAACAACAACAGCAAGTGAAATCACAGCTCCTTCCTAAAATTTTGTAGAAAGTTTCTCTACGGCATCACTCAGGAGTGTGAACGCTGGTCATGGAGAATATTTAAACATAAATCTGATTTGATGGGGGGTTGCTGAAACAGAGCAGGACACTGTGGAGCTCATGGGCACAGAAACTGTTCCTGGTTTTTGACTCCAGCCTCCTTGACCTTCCCTGAGTTCCAAAGGGCAGATTTAAAGAGTTGATCCTGGAGAAGGAAATGGCAACCCACTCCAGTATTCTTGCCTGGAAAATTCCTTGGGCAGAGGAGCCTGGAGGGCTACAGTCCATGGGGTTGCCAAGCGTCAGACATGAGTGAGTGACTGAGCATACTATAGCACAATCTGGGAACAGGGAAGGGGGGCAAAGACAAGGAAGGGGCAGCCAGGAAACCACATGGTGAGGCAGGGTCCTGGTTCCACCTCAAGGGATACATGTAACAATGTCTTTGAGCTCTTTAAGTTGTCAGTCTGTTCAGTCACTCAGTCACATCTGACTCTTTGCCACCCCATGGACTGCAGCACACCAGGCCTCCCTGTCCATTACCAACTCCCGGAGTTTACTCAAACCTATGTCCGTTGAGTCGGTGATGCCACCCAACCATCTCATCCTCTGTCGTCCCCTTCTCCTTCCGCCCTCAATCTTTCCCAGGATCAGGGTTTTTTCAAATGAGTCAGCTCTTCACATCAGGTGGCCAAAGTATTGGAGCTTCAGCTTCAACATCAGTCCTTTCAATGAACACCTAGGACTGATCTCCTTTAGAATGGACTGGTTGGATCTCCTTGCAGTCCAAGGGACTTTCAACAGTCTTCTCAAAAGCATCAATTGTTCAGCACTCAGCTTTCTTCACAGTCCAACTCTCACATCCATACATGACTACTGGAAAACCATAGCCTTGAATAGACAGACCTTTGTTGGCAAAGTAATGTCTCTGCTTTTGAATATACTATCTAGGTTGGTCATAACTTTCCTTCCAAGGAGTAAGCGTCTTTTAATTTCATGGCTGCAATCACCATCTGCAGTGATTTTGGAGCCCCCAAAGTAAAGTTAGCCACTGTTTCCACTGTTTCCCCATCTATTTGCCATAAAGTGATGTGACTGGATGCCATGATCTTAGTTTTCTGAATGTTGAGTTTTAAGCCAACTATTTCACTCTCCTCTTTCACCTTCATCAAGAGGCTCTTTAGTTCTTCTTCACTTTCTGCCATAAAGGGTGGTGTCATATGCATATCTGAGGGTATTGAGATTTCTCCCTGCAGTCCTGACTCCAGCTTGTGTTTCTTCCAGTCCAGCGTTTCTCATGATGTACTCTGCATATAAGTTAAATAAGCAGGGTGACAATATACAGCCTTGATGGACTCCTTTTCCTGTTTGGAACCAGTCTGCTGTTCCATATCCAGTTCTAACTGTTGCTTCCTGACCTGCATACAGATTTCTCAAGAGACAGGTCAGGTGGTCTGGTATTCCCATCTCTTTCAGAATTTTCCACAGTGTATTGTGATCCACACAGTCAGAGGCTTTGGCATAGTCAATAAAGCAGAAATAGATGTTTTTCTGGAACTTTCTTGCTTTTTCGATGATCCAGCAGATGTTGGCAATTTGATCTCTGGTTCTTCTGCCTTTTCTAACCAGTTTGAACATCTGGAAGTTCACGGTTCATGTATTGCTGAAGCCTGGCTTGGAGAATTTTGAGCATTACTTTACTAGCAGGTGAGACGAGTGCAATTTTGCAATAGTTTGAGCATCTTTGGCATTGCTTTTCTTTGGGATTGAGATGAAAATTGACCTTTTCCAGTCCTGTGGCCACTGCTGAGTTTTCCAAATTTGCTGGCATATTGAGTGCAGCACTTTCACAGCATCATCTTTTAGGATTTGAAATAGCTCCACTGGAATTCCATCACCTCCACTAGCTTTGTTTGCAGTGATGGTTCCAAAGACCCACTTGACTTCACATTCCAGGATGTCTGGCTCTAGGTGAGTGATCACACCATAGTGATGATCTGGGTCATGAAGATCTTTTTTGTATAGTTCTTCTGTGTATTGCCCTTTCTTCTTAATATCTTCTGCTTCTGTAAGGTCCATACCATTTCTGTCCTTTATCGAGCACTTCTTTGCAAGAAATGTCCCCTTGGTATCTCTAATTTTCTTGAAGAGATCTCTAGTCTTTCCCATTTTACTGTTCTCCTCTATTTCTTTGCACTGATCACGGAGAAAGGCTTTCTTATCTCTCCTTGCTATTCTTTGGAACTCTGCATTCAAATGGGTATATCTTCCTTGTTCTCATTTGCTTTTCACTTCTCTTCTTTTCATTTGTAAGGCCTCCTCAGACAGACAGTTTGGGTTTTTGCATTTCTTTTTCTTGGGGTTGGTCTTGATCCCTGTCTCCTGTACAATGTCATGAACCTCCGTCCATAGTCCATCAGGCACTCTATCAGACCTAGCCCCTTAAATCTACTTCTCATTTCCACTGTATAATCGTAAGAGATTTGATTTAGGTCATATCTGAATGACCTAGTGGTTTTCCCTACTTTCTTCAGCTTAAGTCTGAATTTGGCAATAAGGAGTTCATGTTCTGAGCCACAGTCAGCTCCTGGTCTTGTTTTTGCTGACTGTATAGAGTTAGTCACTCAGTCGTGTCCAATTCTTTGTGCCCTCATAGACTGTAGTCCACCAGGCTCCTCTGTCCAAGGAACTCTTCAGGCAAGAATACTGAAGTGGGTTGCCATTTCCTTCTCCAGGGGATCATCCCAACCCAGGGATCAAACCCAGGTCTTCTGCATTGCAGGTGAATTCTTTACCATCTGAGCCACCTGGGAAGACCAATAATTCAAACTAAAGTATAAATCCAAGGATATTTTTTATTACAGACTGATGGTGGGCTGTCAGTTGTCCATAGTGAATGCAGGAAATATAAGTTTGACTGATAGTCTCAAACTCATTAATACTCAGTTTGAAAATGTGGCAAAGGAACAAATCCATCAGTGAACACATCCAACTTTGATGGTGTCATTTGCAACCCCAGTTTGGTAATAAGAACTACCCAAGTTGATAATGATGGAAGGAGACTTCCATTGCCAAACAAACTAGCTCTTAGAAATAAGACTAAATCGGTTATTATAGAGATGTTCAGTTTAATAGGGCTCATTCAAGAAATTGAAACGAATGGTGAATGTGATGATAATTGACATTTGTTGAGCACTTACTATATGCCAGTTATCATGCTAGATGCCTTACATCCTTTATAACCTGCTTACATAAGTACTAGTATATACTCGTTTTACAAGTATGACAACTTAGATTTGAAAAGTACTTGTCCAAGACTACAAAGGCAGGAAGCATATTTTCCGAATTGAACTCCATTCAGGCTAAAATGGAGAAAGAAATGGCAACCCACTCCAGTATTCTTGCCTGGAGAATCCCATGGATGGAGGAGCTTGGTGGGCTACAGTCCACGGGTTACAGAGTCGGACACGACTGAGCGACTTCACTTTCACTTTCAGGCTAAAATAATTTCTATGTTGAAAGAGAAAGCAAAATTGATCATAATTGTTTTCAAAGTTCCATTCAAAGACGTCATATAGGGATAGCAGAAAATTAGAGTTTATAAGGCCCTTTGATAATTATCTAATTAAACCTACTAAATTTATGGGTGCAAAAAATAAAGCTTAGGGATGTGCTTCAGTTGGTTTCACCTTTTATACCTGATACCTGATTTGTACTATTGGAGGGTAGTACTAGAATTTATGCTTTCTGTTTCTTGGTGAAATATATGTATTTGCAGTTGTAAATGTGGGCTAACTATTTTCAAAAGTGAAGGGAGAGCTAACAGATGTAATTTTTGGAAGGCGAAAATGTTTTGAATTTCTGTAAAAGGATGTTGAAGAATGATGACTTTCATGATTCTTAGAAGTGGGACTTTGAGAGACTGATGGTCTAGCACAGGCAGAATAGAGCATGGCCTTCTTATAAAAGAGTATAGCAGGAGAAGAATACAGACCAGCTGAGTACAAGGACCCAAGACAGAAGACCCGACATTCCCAGCTTTCAAAAAAGAGGACTCTGCCCCAGGCTGTATAGTCACCCAAACAGAAATGGGTCAGTAGCCTACAGTGGCTAGTACTTATGGGAAGATTTAGTGCCAAATAATATGAATAAACATTAATTACATTAGTAGTCCCAGGGACGGGGGAGCCTGGTGGGCTGCCGTCTATGGGGGTCGCACAGAGTCGGACACGACTGAAGCGACTTAGCAGCAGCAGCAGCAGCAGCAGCAGAAGTTGGGAATATGCTTATCCTGCCTGTGTATGAGCCAAAGAAGAGGATGGGAATGGAAAATCAGTAACGGGTAGATTAGAAAGCTGTGGAAACAGGGTTTTGTCCAGATAAGAAAGGAATTATCCCACCTTCTTCCTAGTGACAGTGGCATCACAGAGAGGGCCTGAGGACCTCTTTTTAGGCACATGAGGTAGTTATGAAGCCCTCTTTTTAATAAAGCTCTATGTTTCTGTGACAAGGCAGATAAGAAAGAATCTAGTAGGAAAAAAAGAACATAGCTACTGACTGTAGCTCCACATCTGACACTTGAAGATTTTAGAGATGCTTATTAGAGGCCAGGGAGATGCAAGGCAGGTTGAAGAAGCAAGCTGCCTAACCCAAGACAGAGCAGTGGAAAGAATCCAGAAATAGAGCTGGAAGATCCAATTCCAGCAGGAGAAGCACGAAGGAGACAGATGAAGTGGGGAGTGAAAACCCCTTGGGGAGGTGGGTTGGAGGTACGCCAGGCAGGGTGGTGGAAAATAGCTGTTGATGCCAAGAGAAGAACGAATTGAGTGAGAGGCCATGGGAGGGTGGGAGGGAGAGGGCACAGGGCAGGCTCCACAGGAATTGGAGACATCGCGTGAGAGATGATGATTATTCCAGCTGTCTGAAATCCGTTCTGTTGATTCGGGGCTGGCAGGATGAGGGTCTGGATGGGAGCTGAGAATGGCAGGTGGGGGAGGAAGGCCGGGCTGGGGAGGGACTGATGGTCAGGGCATTGGCTGTTGTGAGCAGTGTGACTGATATCACTGCCCTCTGTGCTTCTCAAGAGTGGGGCTTGTTTTCCATTTTGTAGTTTATGGAGTGCTGATCCTAGCCTAGATTGTGTTCGGAGAAAACCTGAGACTCCTTAAAAGAGCATATCGGTTTGGGTTCCATGGACATGGGGTCCTTATGAAGGGGCTCCCTGAGGAGTGCTCCATCTTCATCAGGGACTTGAAAGCACCAGCCTGGGGCTGGGGGAAAGGCAGCTCTTTGGCCAAGTTTGTTGGCTCCCTTGATTCCTGGGGCCCTTACTGACCTCCTGGGCCATCCTCCCTGTCATCCATTTCTCATGTCTGCCTCTGAGAACGTCCTCTACAGAATAAGAAAAACCAGGGAAAGCTGGAGGGGAAACTGAGGCAAGTTATGGACTGTGTCCTTAAACTTCTTTCTCTCTGCTCTCCAGCATTGCCTGAAGATGGAAAGAGGTAGGGTGAGGAGAAGAGAGGGAGAGTATCTTTAAAGTCTTTAAAGGTGAGATGAAGATAGACTCTTTTGTTTCTTGTCTCCAAGCTCTGTGACCCAGTTGTAAGATCTGCAAACCTTTATCAACGAAATAGCTTTTTTTTTTCTTAAACTACTATTTTTCTGTAATATTTCCTTTTAAAAAAATCTACTTATTTTTAACTGGAGAATGATTGCTTTACAATCTTGTGTTGGTTTCTGCATGCATCACCGTGAATCAGCCACAGGTGAACATATGTCCCCTCCCTCTTGAACTTCCCTCCCACTTCCCACACCATCCCACCCCTCTAGGTTGTCACAGAGTCCTGTATCAGCAGCCTCTTCCAGGGACTATAATCTACTTCGTAATGTCATATCTCAGACAGACCCTAATCCTTCATTTAGTCTTGTTAATGTTTGTTGGTCAATTGACATTAGTCCATTTCTTCTCTTGTTTTCTGCTTGTGGTAAAGCATAAGCCTTCATAGAGAAAACCCAGTACTAAAATGGTCCAAGTGTTGGAGATATTAGACAAGGCATATAACTAATGGGACTCGGAATGACAGATGACAGAAGGCCCCAAGAAGAAAGGCTAATGTGAATCTAAGAACAATATGAATTTTTTTCTTTTTAAAGAGGGAAAATTAAAGAAAATTTAAAAATTTTCTTTAAATTATTAAGATAATTCACATAGCGTACTCTTCTCCTCTTTCAAATATATGATTAAGTGGTTTTTAGTATATTCACAGATTTATGTTTTACAACAATCTTGGATATTTCACAATGTCCACCCCCCACCCCCACCAAAAAAAAAGCCCCTGTACCTTTTAACCATCACTTCCCAACCCTCCCATCCCCCTAGTCCTACACAACAACTAATTTACCTTCTCCGAGAGATTTCTTAAACCAGCAACCAACTCAACTCAAGATGCCAGGAATTTATAGTATGCTTTAAAGCCTATGTGTGCCTTCTTACAGTCACTGTAATTTTGATCCTTTCATCAGCTCATTCAAGTAAACTGGGCAGGTGGTTTTATCCTGCGTTTCTTCAGATCAGAAAACGGAGGTGTCTCTGAATGAGAACATTCCAGCTTCCACAGAGGGATGAAGTGATGGATCCTTTCACATCTATGAAAGAAAAATAAAGAGGTGTTTGTGAGTAATATTTTCTTCACTGCTTCTCCAAATTTAGGAAAATAAAGCCAAAACACAAGATGAAGAAGCAAGAAGAAAGGGTTGAAGCTGGGTCTGGAGGAATGAGGTGAAACATCTGTTAGAATGCTCTAATTAAGATTTACGAGGAGCTGCTAGAGTACATTGCCAAAGGTAGCTGCAAGATCTCCTTTTCTTGGGATTAAAAAAAAAAGAGGAAGAAAAAAAAACACAGCAGAGTTCTCTGGCAGGATTTATTTTAAGGAGTCGTTATATTGGGAGGCAGGGGGATGGATTAGGTGGCTGTCCACAGTCTCTCCCAGTGCTAGGATGCCATCAAGGCAGGTGGCAGACACATGGCATCCAAGCTGACATGAACTTATTCATAGCCCCTATAAAGAGGAGGTCCTGTTTATTTTTGGTCCTTCTGTTTGTAAAGTGAGATGCTCTGTACTCGCTCAGCTGAGAGCAAAGCCTTCTATGAGGCACTGTAAAAACTTCAGAGAAAAGGCCAACACATGATCCTCGTCTCTGTTTGCATAGCAGTGCCTTCTACTTATCAACTTCTGTATAACAAACTACCTCAAAACTTGATGGCTTAAAACCGTAATTTATCATTATGGTTCACAATTCTGTGGGTGAACTGGGCTCAGCCTGGTATTCTTGCGTGGGCTCTCTTATGAAGTTGCAGTCAGATATTGGCTGGGGCTGCAGTCATTGGAAGGTTTGACTGAGCTGATCATTCAAAATGATGCCATAATATGGCTGGCAGTGGATGCTGGCTCTCAGCTGGGAGCTCAGCTGGGGATGTCAAAGGGACTGTCCCAGGATGACTCATTTTTTATAGGTTTTTCACACAGTAGTGGCTCTGTTGTTGGAGGGTCCAAGCTGGCTTCCCTTGCATGCTCAGCATTCTGATGGGGACAGTTAGAAGACTGGTCTCCTCTGGAATCCTGGTCTTTCCAGTATGATAGTCAAAATGTCGTTTCAGGACTCCAAGAGAACAAGGCAGAAGCTAGTAGTCCTTTAAGAGATGAGGCCTGAACTGGTGTAATATCACTTCTGGTGATACTCTGTCAAACAGTCACTGACCATCCTGGATTCAAGGGGCAAGAAAATACTTTCCACCTTTAGATGGGAAGAGTGACAAAGAATTAGGGATCATCCTGAATCTGCCATGTGATAGAGGGAGAGTTGGTGATGTACTAGAATGCTTAGAATCTCAAAACAAAAGTATACAAAAGAAAGCACTTTGAATAAAGCCATGGACACAAGAATTGGCTTACAGTGGTATGGATTAAACTTGGAAAAACTTGGAATAGTTAAAACAACTGTAGTTACATGAGCTACATTTTGGAATGATTCATTAGTAAATCCACTTATTTAATGGACATTTATTGAGCCCATAGCTTATGTCAAGCACTCATACTACAAAAATAAATATGACATGGTGCCTGCCTTCTAGGTACTCAAAGTCTCATTGTCCACACATTAGATGACCTCCCACATCCAAAAAGTAGTTTCTTATATATACATCATTCTCAGCACAAAGTATTATAGTTGATATCCAAAGACTACATAAAAACAATTAGTGCTGCAAAGACATATTGATGTTGTTGGCATAGATTTAATGATTTAGCGTAGTATCAGGCAGAAAAGGAAAGAAATATTTATCTTTATTAATAAAAATAGGTGAAAGATATGGGGTATAGTGGCCAAGTTAAATAGATTTTTCTGGAGAGGTTCCTTCTGGTGGGTACATTTGCCTTCATAGAACATTATTTGGGAGGAATGGAATATGTTCAGCACCCTTGGGTTCCGTTGAAATTGCTCAGGGCCTTGAGAAAAGAGTGGCTATAATTCATACTTCTGGACCAGGATTTTTAGACAGATCCAAAAGGACTCCCAGTGGGACATGAAACTGTTGGTTTAAGGAACGTTGCCTTGCTATTGCTCAATGTGCATATTCTAGCTCGACTCTAAAGAAAAAGCACACTTCTGAGCAAAAGAGAAGAAAACAGGGAGCTAAATAGTGATAGAAAGAGGCAACCAAAATGGAAACAGGTGGGCCATGACACCAAAAGCAGAGAAAATGAAGAAGAGGGATCCAGGTTGCTTCTCCAAGATTGGATTAGCAAAAGTCAGTTGTTAGAACTGGTTTGATTTAAGGCACATTGGTTGAAAAAGTAGAATTTGGAGTTAATGTGGCTATTTAAAAAATTGAATTGACTGCTTTAGCAGGAAGATCTAGATACTATGTCATACAGAGCGACACAGAAAACCTAGAGAGGAAAGGAAGATGACCTTTGGACAGATGGTCCAAAGGTCAGAGAAATGAAGGTGACATCTTAAGTTCTTCTCAGTGTGCCTTGGATGTTGGGCTAGAGTCATGATGAAAATCAGGGAGAAATGTCCTAATGAAGGTGGTGATGGTTAGTTGCCAAGTGGTGTCTGACTCCTGTGACCCTGTGGACTGTAGCCCGCCAGGCTCCTCCATCAATGGGATTCTCCAGCCAAGAATACTGGAGTGGGTTGCCATTTCTTTCTCCAGGGGATCTTTCTGACCTAGGAATCGAACCCAGGTCTCCTGTGTTGCAGACAGATGATTTACCAACTGAGCTATGTGGGAAGCCACCTAATGGAAGGGCAGGATTTAAAAGAAAGAAGATGTATCATCCCTTCCTCCCTTCTTTGATCCACTTTTCACATAATCTCCAACTCACCTTCCTAAAACATTGTTTTTGTTATATTTTCCTCTTGCTTGATGATCTCTAGTAATTCACCTTTCTAGAAGCATACTCCTTAGCTTTGTATTTCAGCCTATCAATTCAGCCCAATTACTTAACTTACAAATCTGCTAGCACCCAACACCAGCAGAGTGGGAAAGACAAGCTCCAAACTTGTCTTTTCACAGCCTGAAACATTCTCTACTTTCATTCTGATTCTAGACATTATTCAGAGTCTTCCTGTACAATGAAGTTTCTTAGATCAGTCAATGAGACTCCCTTTCATCTAATTTACATGTTTATGTAACAATTCATTTATTCAAATGAATTAATTTGCTGAATTAATGTTCATTTGCTGAACTTATTTATTAAGCATCTACTTGCCAAGCACTAAGCACATAGTTTCAGGGCTTCCCTGAGGGCTCAGACGGTAAAGAATGTGCCTGCAATGCAGGGGACAGGGGTTCAATCCCTGGGTCAGAAAGATCCCCCAGAGAAGGGAATGGCTAACCATTCCAGTATTCTTGCCTGCAGAGTTCCATGGACAGAGGAGCCTGGCAGGCTACATACAGTCTCTGGGGTCACAAAGAGTCAGACACGAATAAGAGACTAACACTTTCACTTACAAGCATATAGATTGAGGACACATTTCCTACCCTCAATGAGTTTGAATGTAAAAGAAAGAATTCTCAGCTTCTGTAGTACCCACTCAGTAGCAGTACCACATTGGTCTACATTGTTGTATAATTTGTGTCTTTCTTTTTCTTTTATTCCCCAAAGAACCTTGTGTACATTAAACTCCTTAAAAACATAAAGGATTAGAGAGTACCCGAGAATGGTGGGCTGGTAGCAACCGATGTGTGAGAGTCTAAAAAGTGGGAGGCGAGATCAACATATGACATTTGATGATCTTCAGTTCAGTTCAGTTCAGTTCAGTCGCTCAGTTGTGTCTGACTCTTTGCGACCCCATGAATCGCAGCACGCCAGGCCTCCCTGTCCATCACCAACTCCCGGAGTTCACTCAGACTCACGTCCATCGAGTACAGTGATGCCATCCAGCCATCTCATCCTTGGTCATCCCCTTCTTCTACTGCCCCCAATCCCTCCCAGCATCAAAGTCTTTTCCAGTAAGTCAACTCTTTGCATGAGGTGGCCAAAGTAATGGAGCTTCAGCTTTAGCATCATTCCTTCCAAAGAAATCCCAGGGTTGATCTCCTTCAGAATGGACTGGTTGGATCTCCTTGCAGTCCAAGGGACTCTCAAGAGTCTTCTGCAACACCACACTTCAAAAGCATCAATTCTTAGGCACTCAGCCTTCTTCACAGTCCAACTCTCACATTCACACATGACTACTGGAAAAACCATAGCCTTGACTAGACGGACTTTAGTCGGCAAAGTAATATCTCTGCTTTTGAATATGCTATCTAGGTTAGTCATAACTTTTCTTCCAAGGAGTAAGCGTCTTTTAATTTCACAGCTGCAGTCACCATCTGCAGTGATTTTGGAGCCCCCCAAAATAAAGTCTGACACTGTTTCCACTGTTTCCCCATCTATTTCCCATGAAGTGATGGGACCAGATGCCATGATCTTCGTTTTCTGAATGTTGATGATCTTCAAAGGAAACAAATTACTTTGAGTGTTGGGACCTAAAATCAGAGAAAGAGTGATGCTTTCCCTGTTTAAGATTGACCTATCAGTGAAGTCCTCTGAGGAGCTCCTGACTTGTGTGCTCATACCACATTCCTGATGTGAAGAACTGACTCATTAGAAAAAACCCTGATGCTGGGAAAGACTGAAGACAGGAGAAGGGGACAGCAGAGGATGAGATGGTTGGATGGTATCACTGACTCGATGGACATGAACTTGGGCAAACTCCGGGAGTTGGTGATAGACAGGGAAGCCTGGCATGCTGCAATTCATGGGGTTGCAATGAGTCGGACACGACTGAGCGACTGAACTGAACTGAACCACGTTCCAGAATTCCAGGAACACAAGGACCTTCTTCTGACAAGCCATGAAGAAAGGTGGTCAAGCAGGATAGCCTATTAGTAGAGAGGGTGTTCCGTCTACTTCATCTTCTAGGAGTGTCTTAGGCAGGCCATGAAGTTACATTTAAGAGTTGTAGTGGCCTAGGCTTCTTCCTGGGAGTCCAAATTACTGATGGAGGAGAGACCCGAGTTCTTGCCTGCTGTCTTTCTTTCTTTATTTATTTTTAAAATTTTTTTTGTTTATTTTTATTTTACTTTACAATTCTGTGTTGGTTTTGCCATACTTGCCTGCTGTCTTTCCTTCTGGCTTGGCTTTTAATTTTACAAATGTGAAAATGAAAGTGTTAGTACATCAGTCATTTCTGACTCTTTGCTGCCCCATGGACTGCAGCCCACCAGGCTCCTCTGTCCATGTGATTTCCCAGGCAAGAATACCGGAGTGGGTTGCCATTTCCTCTTCCAAGAAGAGACTCTGCCTCTTGCCTGTTGCCTTTCCTTCTGGCTTTTTTTTTTTTTTTTTAAATGTAGGGTCACCCAAACAGGGTGCATGGCAAGCAGAATGCATGGCTCAGTCAGAGAGCACAGTGAACTAAGAGTCAAGAAAGGGAGTTGTAGCCTCGGTGTTGGTCCTGAAGGCCTGTATTTCTTGGAGCAATCACTTTTCCTCCAGGCCTTAGTTTTCCCATCTGAAAAATAAGGGAGCTGAAATAGTTCACCCATTTTATTCAACTTCCTTTTTTATTATTATGTGAAACTCTTTCATCAAACATATCATAATGCAGAAGTCCAGGGTACAGAGAAGCAGGTGCCTATAGGAGTAGAGCTGAATTGCCTGATGAGGCCCAGAGAGTATTAAGTAGACCCCTCACTTACTCAAGACATCCTCTCCCTTTCTCTATGCCTCTCTGCCACAAGTTCAGAACATACTTGAAAATCTCTGCAGGACAACGGACTCTATATCTTTTACTGATCAGGGTACATAACCAAAATTAATTTAAGGGGTTCATACCTAATATACGCATATTGATAAACTGTATACCTTCACTACTATCAGCCTGTGCTACTTATTAATAATGTATTTTTTATTTAAGGACAAAATAAATTAAGCTGGAAGGTTTAATATTTTCTTCTCAAAAGACAAATACCGTATATTAATGCATATATATGGAATCTAGAAAGATGGTACTGACGATCCTACATGCGGGGCAGCAAAGGAGACACAGATGTAAAAACAAACTTTTAGACTCAGTGGGAGAAGAAAAGAGTAGAATGATTTGAGTGAATAGCATTGAAACATATACATTACCAAATGTAAAATAGATAACTAGTACTAGTTTAATATATGACGCAGGGAACCCAAAGCCAATGCTTTGCGACCACCTAGAGGGATAGGGTGGGAAGGGAGGTGGGGGTGGAATTCAGGATGGAGTGGACACATGTGTACCTATGGCTGATTCATATTGATGTATATCAAAAACCATCACAACACTGTAAAATAATTGTCCTCCAATTAAATAAATAAGTAAATTAAAAACATTTTCTTCTCAAATCCAATGGATAGTCTCGCTTAATTTCTAAAATGCACACACCCCAGTTTGGAGACCACTGGCTCCCAGGGATGCTCCAGGCTCTGTCTAGCCCTGCTCTGCTAGAAGTCTGCACCTGTGGCACAGAAACGGTACTAGAAATTCCCAGTCCTATTGTTGCTCATAGAAGAATCAGTCTGAGTGGGGAGAATGAAAGCACAGTGGCCACTGTTGGGAGTAGGAAATGTATTCCACTACAATCTCAAGGCCATGTCCCATGTCTCAGCTGGCCAGCCCTACATCTGTCTGGAGCTGTCCTCTGCTCTCACCTGTAGAGTCTCTCCAACCTCCCAGTAATATATCCCAGCACATGCCTGGCATGTGCCTCTTCTCAAGCCATGAACCAGTGGCCCTAAGCCAGGCTGTGCCAGGAGATTTTCTCAGCAATCTGCTTATGAACAAAGAGCAACGGCTTAAAATGCTCCACAGCTGTTTAAGAAGTGTTTCGTGAGAAGTAGGGAGCTGAGGGGGATGTGTGTGATACTTTCTTCCCAAGCTCTGGTTGAGTAGCTGTTCTGTTCCTGGAAAAGAAGGGGACTTTGGGGGAATTGCTGAGTCACTTTCTCGGGAGGACCATGACACTCAGGGGAGCCATCCCTGAGGTCCAGTCTCCAGTCCCCATCCACTCATAACTCATCTGAGAGATATGCAAAGCTGGCAGAAGGACTAGAGGCCTCCCTGCCAAGGCAGGCATCGCTCCAAGTGGGCTTCTATATTTATGTGAAACAGAAATAAAACACAGCACTAAAAGGCAACAGACACACCAGTAGGCCACCCCCTACAAATGCATGTTTAATGAAAAGCAAGCAGTGGGAAGATGCAGTCAGGAGGTCACTACAGAAGAATGACAACTTGGTGGCCCCCAGGAGCCTTGACTTTGATCAGAAAGCTACCCACTGACAAGGCCCAGGCAAGTCTTAATGCCCCTCTGTGGACATTGATATGGCCAATCCTGAGACCCTGGACCCTTTATTCATTTCTCAGAGCTGCCATAACAAAGTATCACAAGCTACATGGCTTAAAACAACAGATATTTTCTCTTACAGTTTTGGAAGCTAGAAGTCTGAAATTGAGGCATCGACAGGACCATACTCTTTGAAGGAGCTGGTGGAGGATCCTTCCTTGTGTGTTCTAGCTTCTGGTGGTGGCCAGCATCCTTGATGTGTCTTGGCTTGTGGACATTTCCCTCCAGTTTCTGCCTCTGTCTTCACATGTGACTATGTGACTTCTCCTATGTGACTATGTCTTTTTGTCCATTTTTCCCTCTTCTTATAAGGACACCAACATATTAGATTAAAGGCCACCCAAATCCAGTATGACCCCTACAAAGATCCTGTTTCCAAGTAAGGCCACATTCATAGGTTCTGGGTAGATATAAACTTTGCTGCTGCTGCTGCTGCTAAGTCGCTTCAGTCGTGTCTGACTCTGTGCGACCCCATAGACGGCAGCCCACCAGGCTTCCCCGTCCCTGGGATTCTCCAGGCAAGAGTACTGGAGTGGGTTGCCATTTCCTTCTCCAATGCATGAAAGTGAAAAGTGAAAGTGAAATTGCTCAGTCGTGTCCGACTCTTAGCGACCCCATGGACTGCAGCCTACCAGGCTCCTCCATCCATGGGATTTTCCAGGCAAGAGTACTGGAGTGGG
This sequence comes from Oryx dammah, assembly GCF_014754425.2. Lineage (NCBI taxonomy): Eukaryota > Metazoa > Chordata > Mammalia > Artiodactyla > Bovidae > Oryx > Oryx dammah. The sequence goes on along the minus strand of NW_024070211.1, from coordinate 30,698,543 downwards.
GTGCCATTGCAGGGACACTGTTTAGTCCACTACAGACCCTAAATGCATCTTTTGTCAGGGAAGAAAGGGGGCTAGAGAGAGATAGTTTGCTGTGTTTTACTCTCTTAAGCTCAGAAAATGACAGCCATTTTCCAGTTTGGCGAAGTCCTTAGGCAAGTGGGAAGTCTGATGGTGTTGAAGTCTCCCTTTAAGCTCTCCATACTGGCAGGTCTTCCAGAAATCCCAAGGCTTAAGCCTCCTTGCAGTATAACCCAGGAAAATATAGGTCTCATCATTTTGTAAAGAACTCCAAGAAAGAGTATATACAGCTTACATCCTTGATGGACAGGAGAAAGTCAAACTTCAAATGTGATTAATTAAATAAAAATTCTGCCCAAGCTATGTCAACTCAGTAGGGACAGGGTCATCTACTCTGAATTTTAGCTTAGAGAATGAACTTTCAAGCTCAGACCACTGACTCCTTTTTTTTTTAATGAAAATTTTGGTTTACTTGGTTTATATATTCTTCAATCCTTTTATTTTCCCCCTTTACCACTCTCATTCTTTCTCCTCTTAATTTTATCTCTTCTGTTTGTTGCTTTTCTCTAATTTTTAATTTCTAAAATTTAAAAAAGAATTTTTTAACTGCCCCTTTCTAATGCTTCTCTTGGCCAGCCTGCTGAAGGGCCAGCTGAGAGGAACTTTGCTTCTCCTATGGGTGCTGACTCATGCTTTCATCCCACTTGCTCCTTTGTAGTCTAGATGGCTCACTTGGTTCATGTATTAATAGATGGAGCTAGAGATGAGAAAGAGGAGATCTGAAAAGGGTAGAGGGCATGGAGGGAAAAGTGACACCTCAGAGGAAACAGTGGAAAATGCCAGGAAATGACCGAAATTCAAGCCCTGAGCCCCGCCAAGACCAACAGCAGGAGAAGTGGGAGTGAAAATGGAAAGAACCATGAAAACCCAAGCAGACAGTCTTAGGCTGCGTGTAGTAAAAGGGCAGAGTAGATAGTACAGAAAAATGTAGGAAAAAATTGGAGAGGAGAATCGGGGCACAGAAAAAGGCCAGACAACCAGGAGCGGAGGATGGAAATGAAGTGGAGAGCTAGCTGGAAATTGTGATACTTGGTCAAGTCTGAAGCGTATAGTGTTGGATTTCTGCAAGTGTCCTCCTGTGTAAGTCCTAAAAACTTCTCATAATCTGTTCTATGAAGCCTTTGACTTTCTGCTCCCTTTTGCTGGAATGGAGACACTAAATTCACCACACCTTTTAGGTTTTCCAAAGAACAATGTTCAGGCCGGGGTCCTTTCGTTTCCCTTGGGCTCCAGGACATGGTAGATGTCTCAGTCCTGTCTAGACTGTGGCTGAGGGGTTACCCCTAGAAAGTGGTCAGCTTTCCCATACTGTCTAGACTGGAGTTGGTCAGGTTCTGCAGGAGGCATGACTTGTCTGGAATAATGTACGATAAGAACAAAGCTTTGAAGGACATTTTTTTTTTTTCTGGTGAAATACCCTCCCTGTTTTTCAGTACCTCATCTCCTCCTTTCCAGACCCACCCTTCTCATGACTCCAAAACTCTGGACCTTTCTTGACTTTAACCAAGTCAATAAATCCAAGCAAATCTAGCCAAGGATCAGCTGGTGGGGAAGAAGTATTTAAGGTAAGCCGCTTAGGCTTGAGAGTATGTCATCGAACTGATTCCTGAAATTTCCTTAGAAAGACAGCATTTTGCTGTCCAGTTACTGGAAGTGTTGCAATTGAAGAAACAGTGGTCTGTTCCAATATGAAAGAAAAGTGAATCTTCTGAGCTCATTTGAATATGTTATATGGGTCTGAGTTTGGGACCACATTGAGTGAAATATGTCTTGGCCAAATATAGTTTGAAAGATAAGCAGTTCTGAGCTGAAATGAAGGAAGTGCAGATTTCCACTTCATTCTCGCCAAAGTGCAGCTTACTGAATCAGATGATGGGCAGTTATTTCTTTTTCTCTTTGCTGAGGACACATACTAAAATTTATGCAAGTTAGAAGTGAGTTTGAAGGACTCTTCTCTATCAACACGAGCTCCTCGGTGAGTGTGTGGTAGGAAGAAAGGGTCAGGATGCCTCTTTTTTAAGCACCCTGGCTGAGACAGGGCTGACTTGGGACTAGGAATCCACATCATCACCCCTAAACTCTCCTCTACTCCATAGCAGCACACACATGGATGAGAGTGGTCCTGTTGATTCAAAAACATCTCATTTTGTGTCATTGAACTTTTTTTACCAGCAAACTGAATTTTACTCAGACAGGGGTTTCCAAAGCGAGTCAATGCTTTCTGGGCCCCCCTGGCAGAGAACCTGGGTGGGGGCCGAGAATGGTGCAGCAGAGAGGAAGACAAGAGCTGCAGCTGGGCAAACAGAGCCCGCATTGTTCCCCCTGCAGCATCAGCGCTGCAGCCCAGGCCGGGTGCCTCCCTTAGAACGCAGCCAACGAGCTCATGGCGCCTCCATGCTCTGTTTACACAGGTGTCTTCCCTCCCCAGGGAAGCTCAGGCTTTGCAAACATGCGTGACCACATGCTTCCAGGAGATGGATGCTCACATCTGCAGGCTGCCAAAGGGAGAAACTGAGGCCCACAGTGGGGCAGGGGAGGCTTTTGGGCTGAGCAAACCCAGGAGGGGAGCCAGAAGGGCAGGCAGGTGTTGAGTCCCCACTGGCCTCTCTGGTTACCAGGCTGCCTTTGTCTTTTCAAACCCGCTCTTGACAGGGATAAAACCTTTGGGTTTTTCACTTCCAGAGACTGCAGCAGCTTTCCATCTACCACTTGGAGCTGAAGCTGGAGCCCTGAGACTGTCTGGGGAGGGGGCTGGGCCAGTGACCCTCAGCCACACCTGTTCAGGCAGTTCTGCCAGCAGTGGCAGGGGAGCTGGGGTAGAGGGAGGTCTGGAGCTTGGAAAACACTGTCACATACTTGAAAAATGTCCCCTGGCCCTACTAATACCCATTCCACTCTGTTCATACACTTCTCCTCTCCCTACTCCAGTATCTCCTGAAAAACAAACAGAGAAGCCAAAGGAGAAATCCAGCCTATTCATTTATTTCTGCCTTTTTTTTTTTTCCAATTGCCCAATTTCAATTGCTCTCAGCTCCAATGCCCCAGATTCTTTACCGGATACATTGTAAGGAATTGAAAAGAGTGAAAGAAGCAGAGAGGAAAAGAGATTAAAAAGACATATAACATTTTTAAAAATGGCCAAGACCAAATTGTGGTATCCAGGCAGGTTAAGCTAGTGCTGAAGCTATAAAAGGGTACCAGGATGCATCACCATAACAGCCAGGAAAGAGGTCACTTTCAGGGCAGCAGAGAATTGAGATTGAGACAGGACACATGGAGGGGGTCTACTTCTTTACCCTGGTGCCGATCACAATACAGTCAGTGCACCTTATAATAAGCCGTGAAGTTATACTTTTATTTTGTGTGGTTTTCTGTACTTGTGTTTTATTTCACAACAAAGGGTTAAAATAATTGGTCTGATTCCCAGGAGCTGGACAGCTGGATTCTTTGGGTCCTGGATTAATGTCATGTGCCTCTTTCCACTGACATGATTGTATCATTGGAGCAGCTCTTGTGAGAACCTCTAACCCTAAATTCAGGAGTTACCCCTATGAAAAGGGTATAAGTGGCATGGCAGAACAGAAGACAGGGCAGGTCTCCCTGTCCCTTTGAATTGGAAAGTGATCAGTGAATTTTCTTCTGCTTTTTCTGCTCTGAATCCAAAGTGTTCAGAACACTCACTGATGTAGCTGACAGGTGACTGATCCAAAGACTTCTTTGCATGAATAAGATCAATGCTGGTGCCTGCTTTTTCTCTTATGAATGCTTTTGGGGCTGTCTCTACCCACCTACCATCAGGCAAAAATGTGTCCTTCTGTTGTCTCTTGAAGGACTAAAATGGTCACAGAGATTGCCTGAGATTCCGCTCTGACTAACACACATCCTAGGACCGAACTCTTCTGAGCAGGAGATCCATCGGTGCTAGCAAGGCCATCAGAGACACTCAAATATTATCCTGGTGTCTCCAAGGGCATGCATACAATTGTGTGCATGGCTGTTTAGAATAAGACAGCAGGTTGCTAGGCAATGCATTTCCAGAAAGGAGAGTGTGAAGAAAAATAAATAAATAAATAGACGACAGGGATGAGATTCAAAGCCTGTTAAAACAAGAGCCTTTGGGTCCAGTTCATTTTGGTTTGATGGGAGTGTCACGGGGATGTCAGGGCTCTCTCAGCTCAGGCATGAATTTCCAGTCCTGCCTTCCAGCTCCTCACCCTCTGTCTTATGTGGTGGGGAAAGCTGAGATGAAATATGGCTCTCTGGAGGGCCATGCCTTTGTGAAAGGCTATTACAGCTGTAACAAAACTTTTGTAATCTGCACTGTATCCATTACATCTCCAGGCTCCTTGGGTCCCTTCCCAGCCTCAAGGAAAACACACACACCCTTTTTTTCTTTCTTTATTTCTCTTTTGCTCCCTCCCTAGTTTCTACTTTCTGAAAGGTCATCACAGTTGTTCTTTTCACATAGTTTTTTTCCTCTAACATCTGATGGAAATTGGCCTGAGATAGGTAGCAAGGCTGGGTGGTATCTGCTTTAGGATTTGTCCAATTATTGAAAGAGTTGCACAGATCACAGTATGTGGTTGTCACTACAGTATGCTATAACGAGGCTTCTGTAAGCCTTCTTGTCCTTGGATGATTGCTTGCTGCCTAATAATGAGAACTGGCCCTTGTTGGGAGCCTATGGGTTGTCTTACCCATTTCATGCTTACTTTTTGGGACCAGTCTGGCTTTATAGTGAAGGAAATGAGCTGGAACAAGAATACCTGAATTCCTGCCCTAGCTCCACCAGTTCTGTGTGACCTTTGGAAATGCATTTTATTTCTCTATTTACTTATCTGCAAAACAAAGTTACTGATATTTTCCTCACTATGTGAGGTCCAAGAAGATGATCAATGTCTAGAGCCGTAGACAGGGCACGTATTGGGAAACCTTTGATAGTTGTTTCTTCCTTTTTATTTTGGTGTGATCTGAGTTCTTTGGTGATATGCAGAACATAGTGGGTAGAGCTTCCTTTCCTGAAAACTCAGGGCAACAAAGCTGGTATTGGGGTGCAGACGGAGAAAAATGGGAGTGAGTTTTGAGTTGAGGAACTTGAAAAAGTGGGAGGAGAAACGAAGGCTAGAACAGGGGGCTGTTCTAGCTTCAGATGTTCAAGAATATAAAGAACTCAGGTGTGTTAAAGATTCTGGGTGATCTTGGAGGGCTAGGATGGATATCTGCCCCTAAACAGCTCTTGGGGATGGATTCATGAGCCAGGTAGTTTTACCTCCTTCTAAAAACACAATTTCCCAGGTGAGATGTGTGTAGGTCCTGAGAACAAGTGTCTCTTAGAATCTAAATCTATATAAGTCACAAAGGGATCAAGAGTCACTTGTTTGTATCAAAAAGAGACACGATCGGTTAGCTTGAACTAATGATTCTGAACTCTGAGTTTCTCACTGTCTCTTATCTTAAGATAGTCAAAATATTTGGTTGACAAGATGACTGGCATGGAAGTTCTGTGACGCAGAAGCCAAAGTTGTGAATCCAGGCAGGTCTGAGCCCCAGGACCTGCTCCTTAGTCTCTGGTTGTATTAACTGAACTTACTTCTTAAACTCTCTGAAGCAGTTTATTCATTTATAAAAGGGGTGTTGTGTCTAGCCAATGGAGTTGTTATGAGAGTTAACTGGAATAAGGGGCCTCAAAGCCTCTATCAGAGTACTTAGCCCGTGGCAGTACTCAACATGCTTGTTAAAGGAACAATGGGGGGAAAAAAATGAGCTTTCCGTTGATAATTGCATTATTCAGTTTTGAATTTATTCTCCTTTTCTTTTCCTTTCCTCTTTCTTCCCCCACCACCATTTCTTTCTTTTCCTCTTACATTTTGAATCCTCAGGACTGTCTCCTCTGTATCATGTAAGTTCTTTGCCTGTCTTTAGCTACCTCATTCATCTGTCAGTATATCTTGGTATAAGTCATGAAGGGCTGGGAGGGGTACTTACATTTGGACCATGTATATAGAAAACATAAACAGATAAAGAAGTGGCTGCCCTGTTCCACATATGCCTCCTTGGACAGGTTTCTAGGGATAGCTCTGATTCTCAGTACAATTCCCTGACTTCTTTGCTAGTTCTTGCATGTGATGCTCATGTGATTGAGTGTGGAGAGACTGTGTGGTGAAGAAATAGAGCCATAACAAGGGGAGAAATGAACTTATCCACTGGAGGCCATGTGGCACTTTTGAGAAAGAACAGACACGGCCACAAAGAAACATCACATTGTTCTTTGCTGGTAGCCGTCTCCATCTGTCAAACCATACTTGTTTGGCAACTTAAAAATGGAGGAGGTAACTGAGGGGAAGAGAGAGAAGTAGGACGTGCTGTCCTTTTGTACAATGTCAGAGAGATCATGGGAGGGAAGGAGAAATTCCATTTTATACCCAGAGATGCAACAAGGAGAAGGCTCCATGCATCCTGGAAACATCCACTAGCATTATAAGTTATCATCCACCCTTGTCTATCAACACTGATGAAATTGGGCTGGGGAGGAGTGAAGAATATGATGCATGGGTAATTCAAAAAGCCTTTTCTTTTGGATTTGCAATGAAATCTCTTCTTGTGCAGCCCACAAGTATACCTCTTCATCATACTTAATTGCAGCTTAAATAAAAAATTATCTTTCTGAGGGCTGAGGAATCTCCAAAGCAGATGGATTGTTTTATGGCCAGAAGATAGAATAGCCAAAGTTATTTCCTCAGTTTCAAGAAGTATTATACAATATGAGGCTGGAGCACTGATTATTATGATATCTAGGGACAACAATGACTGGTCTTCCAAGCAAATTTTGATTCCTCTGAAAAATTATCAAGGAAAGGACTGTATAATCTGTAGAAAAAAAGACCAAAGATATCACTTATCCCAGCAGATGGTTCTTCATTTTATCCTACATTTACGACTTTATTTTTTAGGTACAACTAAGGGAGTAACAAGGGGAAATTATCTTTTCTGCTGTCAATTTCTAGCATCTCTCATAGCATTCTTGTCCCCTAGGACAAGATACAGTAACACTCACATACACACACACACACACACACACACACACAGACTCTTTGTGAACAGCTAAAACTGATCATTGTTATTAAGGTTTGAGGAATTTAGGGGGACGTGACATGTATTTGCTGCTGTTGTTGTTTAGTTGCTAAATTGTATTTGATCCTTTGCAACCCCATGGACTATAGCCCCCCAGGCTCTTCTGGCCATGGGATTTCCCAGGCAAGAATACTGGAGTGGGTTGCTCTTTCCTTCTCCAGATGATCTTCCTGACCCAGTGATTGAACCCATGTCTCTTGCTTGGCAGGCAGATTCTTTACCACTGAGCCATTTGGGAAGCCCAAAACACATATATAGTTGTGAAATAACAGCTAAGTTCCTATATTCTTATTTATTCTTATGCACTCTGCTGAGATTTATCATAAAACACTCCTCAAAGTGCCAGACTTCCCTACATTTCATCAACCTTTCTTTGTCAGCCCTAATTTGATCTGTCTTTTTAAATGCCTTCCATCTTCACCAACTTTTGTGGCTCAGATGGTAAAGAATCTGCTTGCAGGGCAGGAGACCCGGGTTCCATTCCTGGGTTGGGAAGATCCCCTGGAGAAGGAAATGGCAATCCACTCCAGTCTTCTTGCCTGGAGAATCCCATGGACAGAAGAGCCTGGCGGGCTATAGTTCATGGGGTCACAAAGAGTCAGACATGATTGAGTGACTTTATTTACTTATGACATTTTTCCTAACTGTCTCTGAGTCCATTTTTTTGGCTTTTGATTGAGCTGGTATATTTTTGGAAAATAGTTCACTATATACCCAGTGTACTTGTGGGTTTAGTCCTAGGAAATCTTGGATCTATTAACTCTCTTCCCCTGTGCTCGACAGCAAAGATGTGCTGAGTAGGGGCAGTATCAGGCTGCTAATGCTCTCTGCCTTTTGCCTGCTTGAAACTCTCCCATCACATTTCTCCCCTGTCCTTACATTCTGAACCAATCACTCTGGAAACTCAAAGCCTAGGCTCTCCCATCTGTTTCTATTTCAAGGGGTTCCCACTGACTCAGCCCCTATTTCTTTCTCTCCCTTGTCCCCCAGACACTACTCCAGACACTAGTCCTCCATAATCTCCCACTCTTTTGCCCAGCTGTAAATTTTCATCTCCTGGATTTAAGTATCGTGAATACTGTCACATATACCCTTCCTGCACCTCATTTGTGATCATGCAGTGTGCACCTGCTTTTTCAGATCAACTTCCTGATGGCTTTCTTAGTGCGTCGCATTTTGCTTGGAATGTAGGCCACGCTGGCCCCTCATCAGCAGCCTCTCCCTGGTATCTCTTCGACACCGACATGACATTTTGAGGGGTGGACTGTTTTATCCCCATAAAAGCACATTGTCGTTATCATGATCATCATCATCATAACAACAAGCGTGATGATGATAACAATAAGGATATCAGCCAGTACCTGAGTATCAACTATGTGTCAAATGCTGTGCTGAAGGCTTTGTCTTACTATCTCATTTATCCTCACAATAAATTTATGAGGCAAGTACTCCTGCAGGGGAGGAAGTTGAGGCTAATAGGGATTGAATGAACTGCTTAGGGTTGCCCAGCAACTGGGAGAGGCTGAATATGCATAGGTAGTTGTTCTCAGCTTATCTTCTCTACCACAGCGCCGGGAATCCCAAAATGCAAAGTCTTCTCACACCTGGACAGAAGGCAGCCAGCCAGGGACATGGTGAAGAACCAGGGGCAACCAATACTGGAAAACATTATTCACGAGTTTTAAAGGAAAAGCCAAGGAGAGGCAGGACACCGATTGCGAGGTAGCAGAGAATGCCAACCGGCAAGCGGCTTAGCTCGGCATTTACAACAATTTTCTCTTCTGAGTGAATTGGAGCCCCTGTCTCCACCGGAGCTTTGTCTTTAGCTCTGAAGCACAAAGTTACCATTAGCAGTCCATCAGGCTGTGGTTAATTTGGCTGCCCTCTTTAAGCAAGGGGTTGTGCAAGAAGTGAAGAATTCTTTCCGCAGCAGCAGCTTGGGAGTGAGTGGTGAGAACCTTCCTTTGGAACACGTTTGACGTGCACAAGGCAGAAAGGAAGCTTTCATTTAGCTGGGTTGGTTTTTAGGCAGAGTGAAGGGGCCGTGGTCAGAGACTCAGACCCTGTGTGTGGCCATTCAGTTTTGCTCTGTTCTGTGGCCTCAGCCCATGCTCTCAATTCTGGCCAGACATCTTGTAACGCACATGGCATGTTGTCATGGTCTCTGTGGGGAGGGGAGAATAAGGTGTGGATGAATCAGCTCAGTTCCAAACCCTTGAACAGAAGAGCAGCCCAGCATGCACATCCTGAAGGCAGTGGAATCATGCGTAGGATCAAACATAGCAGCATCGTTGTCCTGTGAGTTATTTCAGTTTTGGGGAAAATTTCCCTGAAGTCTTCAGTAGATCCTGAACATGGTTGGCTCTCTTCACTACGAGGAAAGTGAAATTGAAGTCCATGTAGATTAACTAATCTGTGCACTAAATATGAGACTTTTGGGTCTCTTGCATTTTGGCAGAAGTACATCTATTCCATACATATTTTTGACATCTTCCTATGGCAAGTTATCTTTAAACATGGTAAAAATCAACTGATAATAAATGTGGGGCTTGTTGATAATGTGGGGTCTCTTTCTGGATTCAGCATTCTATTCATTGACCTTGTCTGTCTTTGCATCAGCATTTTGTTACTGTAGCTTTATAACAAACCTTGAAATCAGATAGTTTAAGTCCTTCAGCTTTGTTTCTCTTTTGCTGAGTTGTTTTGGCTCTTCTAGATTCCTTGTGTTCAGTTATGAAATTTGGAATCAATTTGTCAGTTTCTACCAGTAAAGCCAGCTTGAGTGTTGATTGGGATGATCTTGAATCCACTAATCAGCTTGGAGTTGACTTATTTATGAGATTTTTGCCATTGATTCGTGTCCTGACATGGAGCTTCAGAATCCAGAGCACAAACACAGAGATATTCAGGACAATTCATCTTTATGCTGATTTAAAGCTAGTAAGCATACATACTAACGTTGACTATAAGCCACCTGGAGGCAGGGTTACTGGGGCTTTAGTGATAATAGGCTTACTTACATAAGGGGGAATCTGTGATGACTGTGAGCATCTACTATGAGCTATGTTTGGAAAAAATAAGCTGTATTTGTAAAATATTTAATTCCCATAAGAAACCCATGAGGTAGTCATTACTTGCTCTACCTTTTAAAGAAAATTTTATTTTTTGTCCTTGCCTTGTGGCATGCAGGATCTTAGTTTTCCAACTGGGGATTGAATCCATGCCTCCTGCAGTGGAAGCCTGGAGTCAACCACTGGACTGCCAGAGAATTCCCTACCTGCTCTATTCTACAGCTGGGGAAAGAGGCTGAACAATGAAGCCAAAGTCACACAGAAAATTAAGTGGTAAATGTAACGTTTAAGCCCAGGCTTGTCTAATTGGAGAAGGAAATGGCAACCCACTGCAGTACTCTTGCCTGGAAAATCCCATGGATTGAGGAGCCTGCTAGGCTACGGTCCATGGGATCGCAAACAGTTGGACATGACTGAGTGACTTCACTTTTTTTGTCTAATTCTGCTCTGTGGTACTTCTACCTCACAAGTCTTCACACAATGTCCAACAGGCTCCAGTGGCCTGCCAGCACCTCTGAACCCATGTGAGTGTGTAAGTGGGTGGTGAGAGGGAGGTGGATTGGTTCTTGGTACTCCAGATTCTGCTTCAACCAGTTTTCCTTTTACCTGTTTCACAGATTAAGTTATGCTGAAAAAAAAAAAAAAAAAGTTGTGCTGTTCCAGATTTGGAGAACGAACTTATGGTTGCTGGGGACAAGGATGGGGAGAAGGAATGGTGAGAGAGTTTAGATGGACAGGTACACACTGCTATATTTAAAACTGATAACCATCAAGGACCTATTGTACAGCACACAGAACTCTGCTCAATGTTACGTGGCTGCCTGGATGGGAGGGGAGTTTGGAGGAGAATGGACACAAGTATTTGTATGGCTGAGTCCCTTTGCTGTTCACCTGAAACTATCACAAAATTACTTGTTTTTTTTTTTTTAATTTTTATTTTTACTTTATTTTACTTTACAGTACTGTATTCGTTTTGCCATACATTGACATGAATCCACCACGGGTGTACATGAGTTCCCAAACATGAACCCCCCTCCCACCTCCCACCCCATATCATCTCTCTAGATCATCCCCGTGCACCAGTCCCAAGCATCCTGAATCCTGCATCAAACATAGACTGGCGATTCATTTCTTACATGATAGTATACATGTTTCAATGCCATTCTCCCAAATCATCCCACCCTCTCCCTCTCCCTCAGAGTCCAAAAGTCCGCTCTACACATCTGTATCTCTTTTGCTGTCTGTAAATACAGGGTCTCATTACCATCTTTCTAAATTGCTTGTTAATCAGCTATGTGAGTGTTTACTAAGTTGCTTCAGTCATGTCTCACTCTCTGTGACCCTATGGACTGCAGCTCACCAGGCTCCTCTGTCCATGGGATTCTCTGGGCAATAACACTGGAGTGGGTTGCAGTGCTGTCCTCCAGGGGATCTTCCTGACCCAAGGATCGAACCTGCATCTCATACATCTAACCTGCATTGGAAGGCAGGTTCTTTACCACTAGCGCCACCTGGGAAGCTGCAATACAAGATAAAAAAGTTAAATAATGCTGCCGTTCAGCTAAGTTCAAGTAAGTGTGTAAGTCACTTCATGCTGTCTTTCAAAATGAGATTTTCTCTCCTTTAGAGCTCTTGAAAAGTCTGGGGTAATGGTGAACTGTGTGAAGCTGTCCAGGGTTCAGGGCAGTACACGGGGCTGTTTTTCTATCAGTATTCCATTGTGTGGTCCTCCAACTGCAGCGCTTATTGTCTGGCCTGGAAGCTGATGGTCCTCCAGTTCAGTGTCCATTCTGACAGCTGGAACGCAGCCCAGGTTGACTCAGTGCTATGGGTGAGCCTGCTCTTCCCAGTGTTCACGGATGCTCGGGACTCCTCCAGCCCTCACGCCTCTGGAGTTTTGGTGACCTTCCTGCTTTCACAGACTGCTTCTCCTAGGTCCCCTCCTTTCTCTGCTCTGCATCAGCCTCACCCTTGGCAGCCAGGCCAAGAAATTCAGCCTTCTTCATCTTCTCTCTCTCAGAAATTGGAAAGGTTTTATGCTGAATTCCTGATGCCCTTGTCCTTGCCAAAACCCCAAAGCCCAGATCTGCCATGTGCCAACAGCACCAGGAGAAGTTGTTTGGACACATTCAGAAATGACCTTGAACCTTTGCTCAACACCCAGATGACAGGTTCTCTCCTTGCCCACCACACCCCAACACACATGCTTCTTGTCGAATCAGGAAGTGTTTTATTGTTTTTTTTTTTTTTCCTTTTCACTTTTTCTACCACCCTTCCTCATGAACACTCCCCAATTATCCTTTCCCTATTACCTCTCTTCTGGAAAATTAATCAGAGAGCTAAAATCCCAGGATAAGAAGGGGCCTTAGGAAGACATTTAATCCAGATTTTGCTTCCAGGCAGTGGCCATGCTTGCCTGGGTAAAGGGCTGTCTCTCTTCTGTCTTCAAACTCTCATCAGTTTCCACACCTTCTTATGTCAGCATCTCTGGGTTTAGCTCTTTGGGATCTTATTTATCAGTTTCATCTCTTAAAAGGGTTCCTTTCTTCCATTCAGGGTTGCTTCATAGGGACCTATACCATATATCTAATGTATATAATTCATGTAATGTATGCTCATGATAGATGCTGTTATGACTTGGCCAAAAATGTTGAGCTTTCTTCAAGCAGGTGTTTGCCTAAAATCCCTTTTCTGGGTTCAGTCAGGATTTCTGGGGAGTCAGATATGATCACAGGTCTCTGTGGGTAAAGACTGGATGCTCTCTGGACCACTGTAGTGGTCCAGTAGTGTAGTTACTTGAACTGGAGGAGTCTTTGTCTATAACGAGAGGCAAAGTGTAGATGTAAAGTGAGAGGTGAGATTAATCTGTAATGGTGTCGACCCAGATACAAAAAGATTTAGAGACTTACAACCAGTGCCCTGGTGCTTCAGGTCTAAATCCAACTATTGTGGAACAAAATGATTCATATTGATTGTCCGATTGACTGATTTTGGCTTCAAGTGTGCATTAGACAATTGCACAACTCTGCTGTGCCGAGGACAGACTTCCCAGAGCACAGACATGTGCAATTACACATGCTCTTTTTTCCAAGGACTTAAGTGAACAGAAGAGTCAGTCCCTCCATTTCCCTTGACTTGGGTACCCTTTTGAAAATGCCTCTTCTGCTTTCCTTCCACTTACATTTTACATCCTGCCTGTCTACCTTCTCCTCTCACTTCAAAGTCCTAGACTTATCCCCTGACTGTTCTCTGTCCCCTTTTCAGGAAGGCTTCCCTTTTCCCTCTAAAGGACAGGACAGGACACCTCTCCAACAGAGTGCTGTAAGGACACGGCTTCCCACTTGTGATCTGTCCCTTTTGTCATCTGCTGCAAAGTTGGGACCCTTTTGCAAAGTAAGCCACACCACAGACCCCTTCCCCCAGAGTTTCAGATAGGTGCTCACTAAGGGTCCAGAGATGTGTCATTGTTTCAGGAAGAGGGACTGGGAAATTGCAGTCTTTAGCAGAAGCAGAATTACTCTCACCACACATGGTAAAAGAGAGAGAGGGTACAAATGGGGAGAACTCTTGGCCCTGTTTGGAAAAGGCAAGTGAAGCAAGTGGGGACATTTAAAGGGGTGGGAGAGGGCACGAGGCAATGTTCAGAAGCTATCATGATTCCAAACGAGACTGTCAAAAGACAAACAAGCAAACAAATAGCATTGCATTTATTCACATATAAACTGTCATTCTTTATTTATTTATTTGGCTGTTTCCAGTTTTCATTGAGGCTAAGATAGAGGCTCCAGAGAACAGTGCTTAGTTGCTCCATGGCATGTGGGATCCTAGATGCCCGACCAGGAATCAAACTTGCATCTCATGTGTTGCAAGGTGATATCTTAACCACTGGCCAGCCAGAGGAGTCCCTCAAACAAGGTCTTTATTTCAGATGTTACCCTCCAAGAAAAGAAGGTCTTGTGTGTAAAGGAAAGATTCTGTCAAATTTTGACAACGTAAATATTTGGCAAATGAAGTTGCTTCTCTGGTCCTGTCTCAGCCTGCCATGTAATTATCCAGAACCAGAATCCCATGGACTAATGATCTCAAGCAGTCCCCGTATCCCTCTTCCCTTTAAGCCCCAAGGCCAAAGGCACTGGATGATACTCCAGTAAGTGAGGGCTGTGAACTGGTGGGGAGAGCAGGGAGAAGAAAGTCTGCTTGCTGGTGGGATACTCATGTCCACCCCCTCACCCTGATGTTTTAGACATGGGGCCTGGGGTTCCTGGGGGTGTTTCTTTCTTGGGCTGTCACTTTCCTATGTGAAAGGTGTTTTGCTTTTCTTCATTTGTGCAACTTGTTTCCCCTTAACCTCTGCTGTGTGGGGATAGGAAGCTCAGCATAGACTAAACAGTTTGAGATTCCACAAAATTCTGCTTTCTGTTTCTCAAGCCCAGGATCCACACTCCACAGTTTCCCAGGCCATTCTCTGGTGCCTTGGAAACTCTCATGGGGTCCTGACCTGTTCTTTGTAGCTGCTGTGAATGGAGGCAAGAATCCTGGAGAACATCTCAGGTTACAGCGCTTGTTACTCATCACTGCCTGACTTCAATTCCATTCCAGTAAAAATGAAAGTCTTTGCCATTTGCACTGTCCCCTCCTCCCAATGTCCTGATGTTAATTACCCTGCAGCACAGAAGGAAGGGGCACATCTGAGAACCTTGTGCTGTTTTATTGATCCACATACCTGCACACTCCAAAGCCCCATGCAGGTACTGCTTTGCCATAGTAGGAATTCAAGAAATATCTGTTGAATTGAATTCCGCCTATGTTGGACAGTTGTTTTATTCCTGCTGGATGCTCACACAACTTAAACCCACATGGTATTAGAGATGAAAGAAACTCAGAGAGAACTACCCTCTAACACTCTCATTTTACATATAGGAAATCAAAAGCTTAGAAGGAGGAAGTGATTGGCTGGGATTTGACAATTATTGTCAGAATTGAACCTAGCACTAGGGTCTCTCCTGTAGAGTTAAAATCCAAGCCTCTATTTGCTTCCCTATGGCACGAAGCCCCCTTGATCTTACAGCAGGAGATGGAAAGTTAGGCTGTTGAGAAAAGATCCTAAGCAGGTCAGACATCAATCCAGCCCTTTCTGCTGTTGTTTTTTGAGTAAGAGTCAACCACTAACTCCTAGGAAGAGTACCATAACCTGGGGAAGGAGAGACATTCTTTCATGGAGATGGGACCTTTTGGGCTTGGGATCTGCTGGCTTCCACTCCTTGGGTGGGATTTTATATCCAGTACACCCAGCCAACTGCTGTAAAGTTTGCAACGACTTTTATCACCTGAGTTCCTTTTGCTTTACAGCAGGTATGAATTACACGTGGGTCCCTTAGTAGAGGGGTTTAATCCAAACCAGGGGGCCTGACTAAATGGTCCCTTCCTCACTTCAGTGTCCATCTGGATGATAGGGTTCTCTGGGCAAGAACCTGGCTTTGTACTGTTCTTTCTATTCTTTTGACCTAGGTTGTTGTGGTCAAGTTCAAGGCTCCACTGTTTTCTCAGGGTGCTCTTGTGGGGGAAGAAAGCAAGATTAAGGGGAAGTCTGCTCTCTTCTCAGACACCAAAAGTCTTAAATGCACATCAAAGACTCCAGGGAACCTGCCTAAAGGAAGGGTGCTGAGCCCCATCCCACAGACAGTGTGACTCAGCAAGTCTAGGCTCACCCAGGAATCTGCTTGTTTAAGACTCCGCAGCTGATTCTGGGGGAGGTGGCCCGTGGAGGACAGGTTGAGAAATCCCACACTCTTCCCCTTGACCTCTGCCTTCAGGAACACAAGGAGACTGTTCTTCTGGGGCCTTCATTAAAACCTCAGCAGAGTTGTGTCCCCTGAGCAAACTGACTTTGACTTGAGAAGCAGGTGGAGGGGTGCACTGGCAAGACCATGGACCTAGAGCCATAGTGGGGTTGAATTCTGGCTCTGCCACTTACTAGCTGAGTGACCTGGGACAAGTTTTTAAACCTCTCTGTGCTTTGACTTCTTTATCTATAAAATGGGGATATGAATATTGTCTACCACATAGATTTGTTATGAGGATTGACTGAGTGAATATTTTAGAGTATCTGCAGTGATGCCTTTCAGTTTCAAGGTCTATTAGGTATAGCTATTATATTAGTATAGCTATTATGCTATCATTATAAGCTATAGAAGTCAGGACAGGAAATGACTTGCTGAAGGCCACAGAGCTGGTCAGGAGCATGGCTAGAACGAAATGTGGTTCTTTTCACTACCACATAAATTATCTTTCTTTTCTCCAAACTGCCTGCCTCTCCTTTCTTTCTTCTTACTACAAAAGTTCCAATTCTTGTTTTAGAACTGGCAACATTCAGTGACAACAACGACATTTTCCTTATAGAAACTCCAGCTGGATTAGAAGATAACTGTTAAGTCACTTTTCATCCTTCCTTGATCTCTACCCTAGTTAGCAACCATCTCAAGTTCTTACTACCCCAACCCTGGTCTGATCATTCTATTTGTACTCCAGTGACTATGCAGGAAGGCATTAGCAAAGGCTTACAGTGTGGGTGAGGTGGCACATCAGTAAGCTTTGGAGCTATAGGTCCCCTGTTTTTGGCACCTGCTGCATTTTATCCCCACCTGCTGCACCATTAACTCACAACCTTGTATGAGTTTAGCAGAAGGAGTCCCCAGTGTCCTATAAAAAGCACATATGTTTCTTCCAGGTTACATTGGATATCATGAAAATACACAGTATCTGTATCTGGAAGCCATTTGACAACTTACTTCCTCAGTTGCTTTCTTTTTGTAACTTACCTCAAGCAATGTATGTCAGAATGATTTAGAGCTTTGGGCTAGAGAACTGAATAGTCTCCTAAGGCATGGAAGAGGGAGGGTTAATTTCCCCTCTACCTGGCCCACCCTCTTGGCTTTGCTGCTGCTCTTTGATTGATGTGGAACTGAAAGGATTGATCTGAGGACAAAGTAGAGAAGGCAGCTTCTGTCCATCTTACTTTCTTTCCTAAACATTGTCCTCTGAATTCATCAACTTTCTTCTGGTTTCCTTCTTCAGCTTCTTTTATCTAACAAATGAGTTTCTGCTAGGCTAAGCCTCCCAGACCACCTAACCTGCCTCTTGAGAAATCTGTATGCAAGTCAGGAAGCAACAGTTAGAACTGGACATGGAACAACAGACTGGTTCCAAATAGGAAAAGGAGTACGTCAAGGCTGTATATTGTCACCCTGCTTATTTAACTTCTATGCAGAGTACATCATGAGAAACGCTGGGCTGGAAGAAGCACAAGCTGGAATCAAGATTTCTGGGAGAAATCTCAATAACCTCAGATATGCAGATGACACCACCCTTATGGCAGAAAGTGAAGAGGAACTAAAAAGCCTCTTGATGAAAGTGAAAGAGGAGAGCGAAAAAGTTGGCTTAAAGCTCAACATTCAGAAAACGAAGATCATGGCATCCAGTCCCATCACTTCATGGGAAATAGATGGGGAAACAGTGGAAACAGTGTCAGACTTTATTTTTTTGGTCTCCAAAATCACTGCAGATGGTGATTGCAGCCATGAAATTAAAAGACGCTTACTCCTTTGAAGAAAAGTTATGACCAACCTAGATAGCATATTGAAAAGCAGAGACATTACTTTGTCAACAAAGGTCCGTCTAGTCAAGGCTATGGTTTTTCCAGTGGTGATGTAAGGATGTGAGAGTTGGACTTTGAAGAAGGCTGAGTGCCGAAGAATTGATGTGTTTGAACCGTGGTGTTGGAGAAGACTCTTGAGGGTCCTTTGGACTGCAAGGAGATCCAACCAGTCCATTCTGAAGGAGATCAGCCCTGGGATTTCTTTGGAAGGAATGATGCTAAAGCTGAAGCCCCAGTACTTTGGCCACCTCATGTGAGGAGTTGACTCATTGGAAAAGACTCTGATGCTGGGAGGGATTGAGGGCAGGAGGAGAAGGGGACGACAGAGGATGAGATGGCTGGATGGCATCACGGACTCGATGGACATGAGTCTGAGTGAACTCTGGGAGATGGTGATGGACAGGGAGGCCTGGCGTGCTGCGATTCATGGGGTCGCAAAGAGTTGGATACGACTGGGCGACTGAACTGAACTGAACTGAAGCCTGTTTTTCAGTGCTTTCCTTCTTACTCTCCTATTTCGTAAAGTAGCCTTTCTTAGAAAAGCACCACTGCCAGGAAGTAGAGTGCTGGGTGTTCCATGAGCCATGGTAATTTGGTCTTTGACCTGAGGTTCATCTCAATCAATGGTCTAGATGTGCATGAATATAAAGGAAATGTGCAAATAATAGACTTTTAAAACTGGAGCACAAAATTCTACAAGGCTGGAAAGTTTCAGTAGACTTGGAAGAGTTAAGTCAAAATGACACAATGTCAACATTTGGTGAATGAAATTACTATCTTCCAAAATAGATGCTTAATAATGTTGAAATGGGCCTAGAGGGCAGAGTTAGGGTACTTGTTCAGACACCAGGCCCAAGGCAGGATGCTTTTAAGTAATCATCCACATGTCCAAAGTCTTAAACCCAAGAGCATTGGGTGGGACCATTCTGTAAGCAAAGATTTAGCTAAGAAAACAACTTTTGAAATTAAGATTCAAAAGACAAGATCAACAACAGGTGTTCTCTGCTCTCTGTTGCGGGTATGTTCTTCAAAAGTTGGGCGCCAACATTTTTTTCCCCTCATTAATATAATCACAGTCTAAATATGAGAGGGAGGTTGGGTATTTAAAGAAACCATGTAGTTGATCACATTGTAAGGTCCCTTTAGAGTTTTAAAGATTGTTTTTCTTTTTGAAGATAGGTGTTTTTAGATGTAATTTCTTGGAAGTAGAAACATATCATGTTGATGGATATTGCCTACAGGTAAAGGCTATATGAGTTAGTCACAGGAACCTGGGGCTTTGGGAATTTTATATTTATCAAATATTTTATATATTTTTAAAATTATTCTGATGATGGGACAATAACTTTTTTGGAGGTAAAGAGATGGTGATCTTTCACTTCTCCCTGATAATCCACAGGCCATGCCACCCTCACTCTTTCTTTTCAGTAGCTCCCATTCTTACCTCCACCAAAATGAAACTGATCCTTCTTTCTTTCTTTTATGACCTTTCTCCAAGTGCTAGTGTCTCTATGCTAGAATAATTGGATGCTTTGGGCTAAAGAACTAAATATTCTCCAAAGGAAGTGGGTTGGTGGTCAAACAACTCAGAGATAATCCTAGGACTCTATCTAAGGCTGCCCAATATGTTAGCACTAGCCACATGTGACCATTCAGCACTTGAAATGTGGTGAATGAAAATGAGGACTAAGTTTTTAATTTCATTTAAGTTTAAGTTTTAAAAACAGACATGCCTTTCAGTTATTGGAGAACTTCTAAGTATGCTAGAAACAACCTGATTATGCTTCAACTGTGAGTTTTATGAGATCTGAATATATACCAAGTATTTCTAAAAAAGTTTCTAGCGTTTGAATGGAGAGGTTCTGTAAATAGAATATACACACAAGATCTTGAAGATTAGTATGAAAAGGGAAATGTAAAACAGTTCATTAATAATTTCTTATATTGGTTACATGCTGAAATAATATTTTGGAAATATTGAGTGAAATAAACTATGTTATTAGAATTAATTTCACATTTTTCTTTTCTTTTTTTTAATATAGCTACTCGAACATTGACAATTGCAAATGTGGCTCATACTTTTTCTATTGAACAAAATCAGTCTAATGTTACTAGTGCCTTTACTTTATGATTACTCCCTGGATCCATCCAGATACCACCAGCTATTGCTAGGACAGGGTTCAAGGGTTTTAAATCAAACCTCTAGAGCCGAACAAAATCTGTTAAACTTCAGTTTTGTTCTTTGAGTTAGTTTCTGAATCTACTCTTGGATGACAATCATTTGGGGATCTTTGAATTTTTTTTTTTTTTTTGCATGACTTTCTTTTCTTTGCAGCTCATGTGCCTTTTTTTTTGGTTTGTTTTTTAAAGTACTGGAGTGGGTTGCCATTCCCTTCTCCAGGGGATCTTCCTAACCTAGGGATCTTTTGTATTGCAGGCAAATCCCTTATGTTTGAATCACCAGGGAAGCTCTTAAAATAGCAAAACTTTCCAAAAATACTTAAATTGGGAAGATTTGAAAAGAATATCTGAAATTGTTACTTTGAATGTCTTATTTTCTATGGGGTGACCTACTCAAGCACATTCAGCTCTGCAGTGGCACCTTCAGACCTCTGCTGGTCAGGACTCTCTATTATTTTACATCAGAAGTGACCAGGGTCAAAAAATACAGCCATGGACGTAGTGAAAGATCATTACCAAGGACTCAACTAGCTGATTATTAATGAAAACTAGATGGTGAACTGCAAACCACATCAATCAGAAGATTAACTAGCCATATAGAACATGCAAGGTTGAAGAATGGCCAGAGTCTAGGTTAGGAGTAAGGAGTAAGGAGGCTGGGACTCTACTATGAATTCATTTCAAGTCATTGCGGAAATCATACCTCACAGCCATCCCCCAGCCCCAACCATGGATACCAAAACTCGTGCATACTCAAGTCCCTTACTCAAAATGGCATAGTAGTTGGCTCTATACATCTGTGAGTTGGTTGAATGACAGATGCAAAGCCCCTAGATATGGAGGTCAGCTATACTAATTTTTGTTCTCAGCATCCGGTTTTAGGGCATAAAAAGCATCTCAATGGTATTTCAGTTTGCTGCTTTGTGATTATAAATGACATTAAACTTTTCCCTCATGTGTTAACTGGCAACTTGTATTTTATCTCTTTGGCCACCTGATGTGAAGAGCTGACTCATTGGAAAAGACCCTGATGCTGGGAAAGATTGAGGTCAGAAGGAGAAGAGGGTGATAGAGGATGAGATAGTTGGATGGCATCATCGACTCAATGGCCATGAGTTTGAGCAAGCTCCAGGAGATAGTGAAGGACAGGGAAGCCTGTCCTGCTGCAGTCCATGGAGTAGCAAAGACTCAGACACGACATGACTGAGCGACTAAACAACGACAGTAACAATTTTATCTCTAATGAATTGACTGCATTCTTTGCCATGTTTTCTTGAGTATTTTTTGTCTTTTTTCTTTTTTGTCTTAATGAGAGTGCTTTGTATTTAAATATGTTAACCCTTTCTTGTTGCATATTTGCAATCCTTTCTTGCAAATTATTTTTCCAGTTTGTAAGTTACCTTTTAGTGTTGTGCTGAAGTTACTTTAAACTTACAGAATCAGTTCTGTTCAGTTCAGTTCAGTCGCTCAGTCATGTCTGACTCTTTGTGATTGCAGCATGCCAGACCTCCCTGTCCATCACCAACTCCCGGAGTTCACTCAGACTCATGTCCATCAAGTCCGTGATGCATAGGAACATTTTGAATGGTCATGTTTATCAATATTATTTTTAAACCCCACCTCCTTTCTTTTGTGCTTTTAAAGCACCTTCTCCACTCATAATCATATAACTTCAAATACAATCATTATCTATTCTTCTTTTTAATCCATAGTGGGTTTTTTTGGTAAATGGTGTAAAGTAAGAAACTTTCCCCTGCTCTGTGCTATCAATTGTCTCTCACAATGTTTATCAAATAAACTATCCTATTCATTCCAGTTTCCACATCCATTTAATCTAGTCCATTTTTTATATCATCAGAGGAACTTTCCATCAGAAAGTTAAATAGCACCATTAAACTGTATCAATCCAGCTTGAATTATGCATGGCTGTTAGGATGGGTAGAAAGTATGATGAAAGGGGATGGAAGTAAAATGACATATGACTAATATAACTAATGCCAAAAATTTGGGTATAAACTGAAGAATTTAGTTAAATAATGGAATATTTAATATATTCAATTAGAAATTTGGTTCAAGAATAGCTGGCCAGTTAACTGGGTTTCATTTATAAACATTTACCTTAAAATCTGTAGGATCTAGAGCATTGCACACATAGTAGGTGAGTAAGACATCTCTGGGATTAATAGGAATTTTCCATGGTGACCAGATGTTTATCACTGTATGGGCAAATGGCCCAGGGAGTCTGGTTGTGGTTTGGGTTATTTCTTCCTGATGCAGTTGCTTTTCTTCTGGGTGGGCAGTGTGGGGACCAAATAGTTTCAGTGGGCATACAATTAATATTCTGCAGGGAGAGGAAAGCCATTCTGCATGGCTCACTGGGACAACCACTCTCTTCACAAAGCAGGATGTCAGCTGCAGCTCTGACTGAAGTCAAGGTCCTTTGTAGGGGTCATTTGCTAACCATGGGTCACTACAAAACCTCCTGGACTCTTCCTTTTCAAGGAGGTAGGGCTCAGAATGACATCTGCTCATGGAAAAAGACATTCAAGTCATCCAAGTTCATTGTGTCTGAGCCACTGAGGGTGTACTCTGTGTTCTTTTGAGGTTAGAATTTGCTTTAATTAAGGAAATAAAATGAAACCGAACACACCCTGCTCTCCCCACACATGTTCCGAGGGGCTCCAGGAAAACCCCAGGACAAAAGACAGCAGAGACTTCTCAGATGACTTTCTTAGTGTCAGTTGGCCACCCTGCTGGTTCCTTCCCTGAGAATGTTCCTTCTCAGAGACTATTAATTTTATTTACTCTTTCAATCAACATTCTCGAGTGTGTTGATATCAGTCTTAAGTCCAGTTTGCATTATGTTTCTTCCCTGCTGAGGGGAGTAGGAAATTTGGAATTAAGAGAGTTGGTGGTGAAAACCACCTAGATCACGAAGCCTCTGGTTCAGAAAACACACATGACTTCTGCTGTCTGCCTACTTCCTCCACTTGCCTCCACCCTCCCATTTGTCACATTGTCCCTCCCTTCCCTTAAGACATAGTTCAAAACTTTTCCCAAGTTAACACCAAACAATAGAATGTTCCATTTGTCTTTCTCCAGCTCACACCCTGCCTGACCCAACATCATATGTGAAAATCTAGACAAATTCCATCTATTTTGCTTAATATCTTAAACTTTTCTTATTTTTCCCTGCATAAGTGCCTTGGCTGCAGGATTGACATATAATCACCACTTTCAAACATACTTTGTAGCACCCAGCTCTGGTGATATTACAATTATTTCTTTTGGAAGTGTTTTAATTAAAAAAAACAATAGCAAAGAGACTCACCTGTTTGAGTAGGTTTGGTTACAAATTCACATAAAGTCAAAAGGATGACTTAGAAGACTTTCTCAAGTCCTGATATTATTGGAGAATAATAATCTTCTAACAATGAAGATTAAGAAGGATTGAAGGGAATTAGGGCTACACTGGGGAGGCCTCCGTGCTCCAACCCATCCCTACCTCCTAGCTCCCAATCTCCCACCTCAGGATTTAATAATGAAAAACTGAAATGTTCAGGATTCATTAGATCGCAAGTAATAGATATCCAACTCAGCTAGTTAAAGCCAGATAAGATATTTAATGGCCACTGAAACTGGAAAGTCCAGGAGCAACTGGTTTTGGGCACAGATGACTGTAGGTTTTTAGCATTTCTTCTCTTTGTTTTGCTTTCCTGTGTTTTGGCTCCATTCTTGGGCAGATTTTATTCAAGTGAAACCATAGGTGCCTTCCAGCAGCATCACCAGATAGCTTCAAAAACCCTGAGCAGAGAGAGAATGTCTCTTTCCCAGGATGTTCAGAAAACGTCCTGGGTGGCTGCGGGGGTGCTCTCAGTGGACCACCTTGGCTTGTGATGCCTCCTGTGATGTCATCACTATAACCAGTGGAATAGGGTCTTTTATTAGCCCTGTCTCATCAAGGTTTCCAACCCTAGAAAAGCTCAGTCGTGTCTGACTCTTTGAGACCCCGTGGACTGTATAGCCTGCCAGGCTCCTCTGTTCATGGATTTTTCCAGGCAAGAATACTGGAGTAGATTTGTCATTCCCTTCTCCAGGGGACCTTCTGGACTCAGGGACTGAACTCACATCTCCTGCACTGCAGGCAGATTCTTTACCATCTGAGCCACCAGGGAAGCCCAGAACCAGGGTTTAAGAGCTACCTCTTCCAAACCATATGATGACTCACGTAAGGGAGAAAAAAAAAAATGCTGTTCCCAGAGGAGAAGATGCCAGGCAGGCAGAACAATCTATGTTCACTTCAACTGATGGTAGGTGGGCAGTGTGGGAAGATTTTTTTCATTCCACTCTGGGTGAGTCTGAGACCACTCTTTACCTTTGACAAACTAATTATGTCTCAGCTGCTGCTGCTGCTAAGTCACTTCAGTCGTGTTCAACTCTGTGCGACCCCATAGATGGCAGCCCACCAGGCTCCCGTTTCTGGGATTCTCTAGGCAAGAACACTGGAGTGGGTTGCCATTTCCTTCTCCATGCATGAAAATGAAAAGTGAAAGTGAAGTCGCTTAGTCATGTCCGACTCTTAGTGACCCCATGGACTGAAGCCTGCCAAGCTCCTCCGTCCATGGGATTTTCCAGGCAAAAGAGTACTGGAGTGGGGTGCCATTGCCTTCTCCGAATTGTGTCTCTGGAACATACAAATGATGTCAGGGTGGTGTCATAAAGATATTGGGCTTTGGAAGTAGATTGTCACATGGGGATACAGTTTGTCAGAATTCACACTTCTTCCTCTCCATGACTATGTCCTTTTCTGTCTATCCACAGGTTATAACAGCCTTCCCTACTGTTCCTTCCTCCCCCTGCAGCCCATGAAGCATGTACCCAAGCCCAGAGAAGTTCAAATGAAGCATTTGGGTCTCCTGCTTATTGGGTCTGTATCTCCCCAACTGGGTAGCAGGATGCGTTAAATTCCATGAGGTTGCCATGTTCTCTGATACACTGCCTCCCTCTGGATGCCCAACTGATGGCCTACTGGAAGGCATGGTCAGGCCCACTGGCTAGTCCCCTCTGCTTTATAGGGGTTCTCTGGATTATGTTCCTCACTACTAGACTCAGCATTAGGCTATGAAAGAGTACTGCACTGGGAATTTTAAAATTTTGATTCTGATCCTGGTTCAAAAATTAACTAGTAGGGTGATTTTAGGAATGTCTCTGGGTTGATTTCTTTTTCTTTATTTGATTGTATCTTCTCCAAACTAACCAGTTTATCAGGATTCTTTATAGGCTAGTACTCACCTTGTCTGAAAATCTGTTATATTAGCTTCCAGTTTTTGCTCAGAAAATTAGAAAGAATAAAGCTTATCTCTTAAAATAATTTCCAGAGAGTTAGATGTAAGAGAACAGATATAAGGAGAGAGGAGAAAGATTTGAAACCCAGTTCCTCCCCTGAATTGACGTGGAGCTTAGGGCAAGCTCTGTGGGACTCACTTGCTGTATACCTGAAACTAACACAACATTGCTAATCAACTATACTCCAACATGAAATAAAAATTTAAAAAAGGAGGGGGATTACAGTCTGTCATAAGGATTAAATGGGTTACTACTTAAAGAGTGCCTGGGATATAACATCAGCTATTGCTGTTGCTGTTATATGCTGCTGCTAAGTCGCTTCAGTCGTGTCTGACTCTGTGCGAACCCAGAGATGGCAACCCACCAGGCTCCCCCGTCCCTGGGATTCTCCAGGCAAGAACACTGGAGTGGGTTGCCATTTCCCTCCCCAATGCATGAAAGTGAAAAGTGAAAGTGAAGTTGCTCAGTCGTGTCCAACTCCTAGCGACCCCATGGACTGCAGCCTACCAGGCTCCTCTGCCCATGGGATTTTCCAGGCAAGAGTACTGGAGTGGGGTGCCATTGAATGAGGGAACCAAGCTATATTTTAGGAGCTCATATTTGCTAACTACTTACCAGTGATAGGACCTCATGTCTCATGAGGCAACAGGTCTAATTCATGGTAGATATTGTTATTATTATTACAACCTAATTATTATTGCCCTTATAATATGTGAAGATATCATCAGGCTTTCTCTTATACATTTCTGTGTTCTTTGATTTCTTTCTTTTGCTCTCATTATGAGACTGGCCACTCTCTATAGATATGTTCAGGCTTTTTAACAAGCCCCCTCCCCACCCCACCACCATCTCACCCAAGAGACACCTCTGACTTAACACTAGGTAGAACTAGGCAGTGCTAAACCTAGCACTTCCTCCAACATATAATAACACTTTTATTAGTGCTGCCCGTGTTGGATTTCCTTTCTAGCAGCCAAGTCATGTTTTGAGCTCATATTGAGTTTGTAGCTAAGAAAGACTTGAGTTGTTTTTATATAAACCATTGGAAACTATTTTTAGAATTCAAATCCTCTCTGTCTTACCTAATCAGTGTTACCTTTTGGGATAAATATTGGAAAACTTTCAAACCCAGAATGAGGAAATTCTGACTCTAGGCATTTGATGTCAGTTACCACATTCTATTTATTTATATTTAAAAAAAAGAATTGAGCGGGAACAGTGAGACAGTGAGCATCATGCTGAAGAGATTAGTTATGTTGTGATCTGAGGTTTTGTCCTGGTCTTCAGGATGAAGGCGTCACTGGCCAGTATCAACCAGGTTTTTCAGTCTGTAAAGCTGGAAGGCAGGTGCTTATAATATTGATGTTTGTTAGAAACACAGCAAATACCCTATGTTCATCCCATGGTTAAGGATTGCTGAATCATTATGGGAAATGAGAGAAATGCCCAAAGAAGCAAGATAGAGAAATATTCTATCAATTTTAAAAACAAAAACAAAATAGATTCTAGAAATCAAAGGTACAAGTTTGATATTAACGACATATACTTTGAATTTATTTTCCAGAAACCAAACAAGAAATCGATGAGTGTTGATGTATGTAATTGATGATCACTGGGAGCCAGATGCAGTCACTTCCTTGTGGTCAACTATATTAATTGTCAAAATTGAGTTTCTATGGTTCAATTAAAAAAAAAAGATTTCTCTGAATTTAGATATTCTTCCATGCTTAAAGAGACTGAAGTATACAGTTAAATACTAACTATTCTTTGTGTGTGTGTGTGTCTTAGTAGCTCAGTCATGTTCAACTCTGGAACCTGATGGACTATAGCTCACTAGGCTCCTCTGTCCATGGGATTCTCCAGGCAAGAATACTGGAGTGAGCAGCCATTCCCTTCTCCATGGTATCCTCCTGACCCAGGGATCAAACCCGGGTCTTCTACACTGCAGGCAGATTCTTTACCATCTGAGACACCAGGGAAACCCCAACTGTTCTTTATGTACATACAAAAAAATGATATATAAGGATTTTATTATGTAACCCATTTATCTCCATTGTATCCAGTACAATAGAATGAAATTTGTAGACACACACACATATAGATATACAAAGCATCTATACATTTATAATATGCATGTATGCATGCATAGGAATATAAGGCAAAGTATCTATATTAAATTATGATAAAGACTTATTGCCTCACTGTTGATGGTATTCTTCTGTAATTTACTAAAACACATGTGCTGGTCTGACTAGAGTTTTCTCAGTGACTACATCTGCCTCTCAGTGATCATTAATTACTTACATCAACACTCACAATTTCTTGTTTGGTTTCTAGAAAATAAATTCAAAGTATATGTTGTTAATATCAAACTTCTACCGTTTGATTTCTGGAATCTATTTTGTTTTTGTTTTAAAAATTGATAAAATATTTCTCTATCCTGATTTTTGGGCATTTCTCTCATTTTCCACAATGATTCAGCAATACTTAACCATGGGATGAACATATTTCTCACCTTTTCTGTTAGCTTGTTCTGTTAGTTCTCAGTCCTGGTGGCCTCCTCTTGCACTAGCTCTGTTCCAGCTCTTGGATCCCTGAGGGCTGAAGTTGCTGGAGCCACTGCATAGCTCATGCACCCCATTGCCCAACCGTAGTCGGAGCCCCTGTGCTCCTAGATCACTCCTTCACCCAGTCCTTGTAAACATTCTGACACATGTAATCCTTCCTGCCTCAAACCCCTTACCCCAGCCCCTTCCTGGGTCAGCCTTGGTAGATTACATCATCTGCTACTTGACGGTGGTGATGGAGGTCCATTGCCCCCACTGCTTTTGTCCCCTCCGCTCTACTGCTCTGTAATCATTGTGATACGAAAGAAGAGACAAAGAGAGGAACTTGTGGGCCCCGTTCTTCTGAACCTCAACCGGGCAAGTATCTTCAGCATGTGGGCCCTTGTCCAACATCACCATCCAAGATGCTACCTCCACCTGAGTGCCCATGGGCCTAGAACCAGGAACTGCTGACGTCTATAACCAAGGCACACACCTTTACATTCTGGCCTGGAAAGGAAGTGTGTTTCTCTCTAGTCATTTAATTATTGAAAACTTACACATATTTTCACATGTAAAATCAGAAGTATTCAGGTAGATAAGTTCCCTGGTCTTTAGTTCATTTTGTTGTTGTTCAATCACTAAGTTGTGTCCAACTTCTTGCGAGTCCATGAACTGCAGCAGGCCAGGCTTCCCTATCCTTCACTATCTCCCTGAATTTACTCAAACTCATATCCAGTGAGTTAGTGATGCCACCCAACTATCTCATCCTGTGCCCCGCCTCTTCTCCTCCTGACCTCAATCTGTCCCAGCATCAGGGTCTTTTCCACTGAGTTGGCTCTTCTCATCAGGTGACCAAAGTATTGAAGCTTCAACATCAGCATCAGTCCTTCCAGTGGATGTTCAGGGTTGATTTCCTTTAGGACTGACTGCTTTGATCTCCTCGCAAGCTTTCTCCATTCATGCTCAGTAGTTGTGGCTCTGGGGCCTAGTTGCTCCACCATATGTGGGATCTTCCCAGATCATGTGTCTGGGAACTGGTGTCCCCTGTGTTAGCAGGCAGATTCTTAACCACTGGAAGTGGTTCTTAACCACCAGGGAAGTCACTAATTCTTTTTTTTAATCTTCCTTTAAGTAATTATCTGTGTTCTCAAAAGTAATTCGTTAGCTATAGACACAAGATGCTTAATTGAAACCATATATGGAAAATGGAAGATACACTCAAATGAATTAATTAAAATGGCAGGACAAAGTCCAGGCCTAGGTTCAATTTCTTTGGTGTAAAGTAAGGGGACTACTTATATTATATTCTTTGCAGCCAAAGATGGAGAAGCTCTATACAGTCAACAAAAACAAGACCAGGAGCTGACTGTGGCTCAGAACATGAACACCTTATTGCCAAATTCAGACTGAAATTGAAGAAAGTAGGGAAAACCACTAGACCATTCAGGTATGACCTAAATCAAATCCCTTATGATTATACAGTGGAAGTGAGAAATAGATTTAAGGGACTAGATCTGATAGATAGAGTGCCTGATGAATTATGGACGGAGGTTCATGACATTGTACAGGAGACAGGGATCAAGACCATCCCCATGGAAAAGAAATGCAAAAAAGCAAAATGGCTGTCTGAGGAGGCCTTACAAATAGCTGTGAAAAGAAGAGAAGCAAAAAGCAAAGGAGAAAAAGAAAGATATAAGCATCTGAATGCAGAGTTCCAAAGAATAGCAAGAAGAGATAAAAAAGCCTTCCTCAGCAATCAATGTAAAGAAATAGAAGCAAACAACAGAATGGAAAAGACTAGAGATCTCTTCAAGAAAATTAGAGATACCAAGGGAACATTTCATGCAACGTTGGGCTTGATAAAGGACAGAAATGGTATGGACCTTACAGAAGCACAAGATATTGAGAAGAGGTGGCAAGAATACACAGAAGAACTGTACAAAAAAGATCTTCATGACCAAGATAATCACGATGGTGTGATCACTCACCTAGAGTCAGACATCTTGGAATGAGAAGTCCAGTGGGCCTTAGAAAGCATCACTATGAACAAAGCTGGTGGAGGTGATGGAATTCCAGTTGATCTCTTTCAAATCCTGAAAGATGATGCTGTGAAACTGCTGCACTCAATATGCCAGCACATTTGGAAAACTCAGCGGTGGCCACAGAACTGGAAAAGGTCAATTTTCATTCCAATCCCAAAGAAAGGCAATGCCAAAGAATGCTCAAACTACCACACAATTGCACTCATCTCACATGCTAGTAAAGTAATGCTCAAAATTCTCCAAGCCAGGCTTCAGCAATACATGAACCGTGAAGTTCCTGATGTTCAAGCTGGTTTTAGAAAAGACAGAGGAACCAGAGATCAAATTGCCAACATCTGCTGGATCATGGAGAAAGCAAGAGAGTTCCAGAAAAACATCTATTTCTGCTTTATTGACTATGCCAAAGCCTTTGACTGTGTGGATCGCAATCAACTGTGGAAAATTCTGAAAGAGATGGGAATACCAGACCACCTGACCTGCCTCTTGAGAAACCCGTATGCAGGTCAGAAGGCAACAGTTAGAACTGGATATGGAACAACAGACTGGTTCCAAATAGGAAAAGGAGTACCTCAAGGCTGTACATTGTCACCCTGCTTGTTTAACTTCTATGCAGAGTATATCATGAGAAACGCTGGGCTGGAAGAAGCACAAGCTGGAACCAAGATTGCCAGAAGAAATCTCAATAACCTCCGATATGCAGATGACACCACCCTTATGGCAGAAAGTGAAGAGAAACTAAAAAGCCTCTTGATGAAAGTGAATGTGGAGAGTGAAAAAGTTGGCTTAAAGCTCAACATTCAGAAAACGAACATCATGGTGTCTGGGCCCATCACTTCATGGCAAATAGATGGGGAAACAGTGGAAACAGTGTCAGGCGTTATTTTTTGGGGCTCCAAAATCACTGCAGATGGTGATTGCAGCCATGAAATTAAAAGACGCTTACTCCTTGGAAGAAAAGTTATGAGCAACCTAGACAGAATATTCAAAGCGGAGACATTACTTTGCCGACTAAGGTCCACGTAGTCAAGGCTATGGTTTTTCCAGTAGTCATGTATGGATGTGAGAGTTGGACTGTGAAGAAGGCTGAGCACCGAATAATTGATGCTTTTGAACTGTGGTGTTGGAGAAGACTCCTGAGAGTCCCTTGGACTGCAAGGAGATCCAACCAGTCCATTCTGAAGGAGATCAACCCTGGGTTTTCTTTGGAAGGAATGATGCTAAAGCTGAAACTCCAGTACTTTGGCCACCTCATGCGAAGAGTTGACTCATTGGAAAAGACCCTGATGCAGGGAGGGATTGGGGGCAGGAGGAGAAGGGGACGACAGAGGATGAGATGGCTGGATGGCATCACTGTACTCGATGGACGTGAATCTGAGTGAACTCCCGGAGTTGGTGATGGACAGGGAGGCCTGGCGTGCTGAGATTCACGGGGTCGCAAAGAGTCGGACATGGCTGAGCAACTGAACTGAAGGGGATTACTACAGGTGCACATGGAAGATCTTAGCAAGAGAAAATATATGGTTTTGTTCTTAGAAAAAGTCAGAGGAGCAGGTGAGTACTTTCAGCTGTATTAGTTAAGCACTCAGTTTTGTATAGTGAGGGTTTATGTTAAGGAATGACATGGAAGGAATATGAGAAAGAATCTGAAAAATAAAGGAGGGATAAGAGGGAGGACAAGGAGAAAGAAAATATTCAGAATAAGATGAATTAGAAAGGAGAAGAAAAAGAATGTGGTTATAATTTCACATTCCAAGGAACACACTAGAAAAGGAATCTAGGTGAGGAGGATGGTTTCCTCTTTTTTTTTTCCATTTGTTTAGTCTCATGGCCTGATTTCACTCTGGCTTTCATTGTATACATGGGCCAAGGCAAGTTTTCCAGACCGGTCAAGCTTCTCCCTGACCTGCTGGAATGTCATTCTTGGATGTCATGGAAAGGAGTGTCTTGGCTCCTATATCCCTGGCTGAATGGGTCACAGTATTAATCATCCCACAGATAGGCCTTTGACTCTGCTGGAGATAGAATACAAGTGAAGTCCTTTTCCTTCATGGGGCTTCTTAGCTGGATGAAGAGATAAAACATGTGGACAAAATTACATAAAATCTTCAAGCTATATGTAGTGAGTGCCCCAGAGGTGACAGTAAAAGCAAGAGCCCAGCTATGCAGGTGAGCAGGAGCCAGGTGGTATCAGGTGATGAAGATGAAAGCACATAGAGGTCAGGGTCAAGATACACAGGTATAAATCATGGTCCTGCCATTTCCCTGTTCTGTGACCTCAGTCATGTTGTTTCATCCCATTAAAGCTCAGTTTTCAGGTGTAAAATGGTACCTATACAGCTGTCCATGCTTTTCCAAAGTTTGCTTTATGTTACCTTGCTTTTACAAAAGACCTGCATTAGTACCTGGTTTTGCGAACCAAAATAAATCAAAGAGGACTTTTCACTTTTATGAATAAAAGCAAAAAGCGACAACAGTGTTGATTGCTCTTTTTCTTTTTGCTTGTTTATTTTTGTATGCAGCACGTGTCCTGAGCAGGAGAGCAACACTGCCACGCTCCTTCCCCAGGAATGGAACCTGACTGAGCATCTCAGCATCAAGCCTCCATAGCTCTGAACTGGATCTGTGAGCATCTGTGCTTTATCTTGATTTATTTTGTACTATGCTGTGCTTAGTACAAGCACAGACTCTTTGTGACCCCATTGATAGTAGCCCATGAGGTTCCTCTGCCCGTGGGATTTTCCAGGCAAGAATACTGGAGTGGGTTGCCAATTCCTCCTTCCAGGGCCTGACCTAGGGATCGAACTCACATCTTCTGCATTGGCAGACAGATTCTTTACCACTGAGCCACCTGGGAAGCCTGTTATTTTGTGCATCCACTAGCAAAATGTATCCTAATGTAATTACTTCTTCACTTAATGCCATTTCATAGTAACGGTCTACTTTTGGATAGTGGAGGTAATCTGTAATGTGTACATTATAAAACACCTTTCAAATGCATTATCTTGATTAATTTTCTTGGCAGGTGTCTAAAGTGTGAAGACCTCTTGGAAGGTCTCTGAAGTGTACAAAGTTAACTCTCCTTTTCACTGTATTGAAACTTTGCTGGAGAATATTCTCAGAAGAGACTCTTGAGGGAGACAGGGCTTTCTTGCCTTGTGTCCAGAAAAAGCAGTCGAT
This sequence comes from Oryx dammah, assembly GCF_014754425.2. Classification (NCBI taxonomy): domain Eukaryota; kingdom Metazoa; phylum Chordata; class Mammalia; order Artiodactyla; family Bovidae; genus Oryx; species Oryx dammah. The sequence continues at coordinate 30,665,314 of NW_024070211.1, read as the reverse complement.
ACTGATGGAGGCAAGCATTTCCGTCAGACTAGGAGAGGCAAGAAAAGGTCACCAGAAGTCTAGATTCTTCTGGAATCTCCTGGCACCTTGTCCCACTTTAGCTCTTTTCTGACCCTCCCAGATGTACAGATGTGCAGAGGTACAGACTGAAGGGATGAGCCAAGATGAAGTCAGGGCTCAGCAGGTCAGCTGGCTCAGCCCATGAGAAGCGTTCTTATTCCAAAGTAAAGGTCTCTGTCAGGAATTTTCTTTCACTTACTCACCCTGGTGTCTTGACCTTGGAATAGGGGCTGTAACTTGAAGAGTCCAAGGCCTGGATTCAATTTCTTTGGTGTGAAGACTCATAAAGTAAGGGGACTATTACAGGTACACGTGGAAGATCTCAACAAGAGAAAATATATGGTTTTGGTCCTAGAAAGAAGAGGGCATATACTCTTCACCAACTTACATATTTTCTTCTATACCTTTCCTTCCATATCTGTGAGCTTCTTCCTCCCTTGCTGCCCTTCATGTGTCCTCGGCTGGTTCTAAGGATGGCTCAGCGGGTAAAAGAATGAGCAATGCAGGTGACACAGGAGATGCAGGTTTGATCCCTCAATCAGGAAGATGCCTGGAGAAGGAAATGGCAACCCACTCCAGTATTCTTGCCTGTGAAATCCCATGGACAGAGGGGCCTGGCTGGCTACAGTCCATGGGATCGCAAAGAGGCAGACACAACTGAGCACCTAAGCACGTTGTGTCCTTAGGAAATCTTTCTCAGGCAATTCAAGGACCCTACCTGTCACCTTTACACTCTGCAGGCCCAAACAGCCTATGTTGTCTTGGAGACCCAGTGGCAGGATAAATTAAGGAACTTCCGATTTTGACAAAATGTGCAAATGGGGTTGTGGAATTAAGGTGGGATTTATGGAAAGATCTATGTTTATCCTTGTAATCATCAATGCCATTTCACTGATTGTGTTAATGATGATGACAAAATGTCAGTGTGGTGCTAGCTGAAGTTTAGTGAGTGTGTGCTAGGTGCCAGACACAGTTCTGTCTATGGATTATCATGGTTTAATCCTCATAGTGCAAGCTAGGTTAAATTATTATCAGCTTTTCACAAATGAGGTCACTGATGTTCAAAAAGATGAAGTTAGGAGCTGAAGATCAAACAGCAAGCAGCAGCAGAACTAGAATCAAAACTTGGACAGTCAGGCATCAAAGTTTAAGATCCTAATAATTGTATCTGGGGCCCTCTGAGGGACCGATGGCCTCCAGCCACCTTTTGCATTCACCACTTCCAAAGAGCATCCCATTCATTTATTACCTCATCCTCCTTCCAACTTATGGGAATGTGAACTTGAACCTGGAAAGCTCTGGCCCAGAGTTTGAGCTTTTAGATGTGAAGGACAAAGAAAAAACAAGAGGCTGATTATCCTGTCAGTCTTGAAGAGAGCCTGATTCTGTTCTCTAAAGATGAACATCAGAAATGGGAGAAGTGGAGATGTGAAAACAGCAAGAGAAAGAAGGGCTTGAATTCTTAATGCTATATTTATGGGTCATTGTACATCTTGCTTCCCTTTGCTAATCCTGAAGCTCTCCCAAGCTTCAGCTTCTTCTCCCCATTTTACTCTCTGTACCCCAAAGTGGATAGGGAATATTTTCCCCTCCCTGGTATTTTCTCTCAATATTTTCCTCTCCCTGGTATTCCTACCCCTATAAAAGCCATTAACTACAGGGCAATTCCCAGTCACCATGTTGTGTGATTCTTCTGGTTATGGATTTTGCATCAGAGTTGGTCTGGGAATGAAACACACCATCAGAGTAAAGAGAAGGGCTTAAATAAAGGTACTGTTTACAAGGCTGTGGGAGGTTTAAGGGAAGTTGACCAGCAATAGTGAAGCAACTCAGGGCTATCGATGGTGGGGTGCTGCTAACACCCCAAATCCTGAAGGGGCTCAGGGAGCACAATGATTTCCAGACATGACAGCCATAGTTGTCATACAGAAGACCCTGGCAGGAACTGTGGCTTCAATGAACAGGCAGTCACAGCCAACCTGTGGCTCAGCAGCAAGGTACCCAGGAAATAAATACCCCAACCTCTCTCCTCCCTTCCTGTGATCTCCTATTAGTGCCTCCCATTGGTAGGAATCAACTGGAACCAGAAGACAAGGGAGCCCAGTGAGATAGTTCCATAAAACTCAGTCTCCCAGGGATATGCAGGGGAGAGTAGAGTGGGCCTGATATAGAGAGAGGGGCAAAAAATTAAAGAGCCAGCATGGATGTTTGTGTTTTCTTTCTGCTGTAAAGATTTATGCTTGCTTTCACGTGTAATGCATCTCATATCCATGCCCAACAAGGACAATAGCCTCTTTCTATGGGTTCAGTAAAGGATGATGTCCTGACAGCTTGGAGAGATCTGTTGCATTTGAGCTTCCTTACAGGCCAGTTACTGCAAAAGTATCTTCCTCTGAGAACTGAATCTCGTGGGCTTTCAGCACTGTGTTCTCTGGGACTTCCCAGTCCTGTCACCTCTGTACCCTGTCTGTTGACATCAGCTGTTCCTTAGGAATGCAGGGAAACAGACCTCCTTACCCTGTTCTCCTGCACCATGTCTCCTGGGGAGTCTGATCTAAGGAAATGTCATCCTTTCTCTGATGCTAGTGTCTCAAGAATGGGACTCTGGAGAAAGGCTGAGCTCTGCTCTTTTCCCAGTCCTCCTTTTCTCAAGAGCCAAATAGAATCATACCATCTTCTGGCAACCTGTTCCATCCTTCTCTAGTTAGGGAATAACCCCCTTCACTATCCAGAGTGTGGTTCATTAGCTCACAGCACCAGCCTCACCTGGGAGCTTGTTAGAAAGGCGAAGTCTCAGGACCCAGCTCACATCTCCGAGTCAAATCTGCCTTTCATAAGATCCCCTGGTGATTTGTGAGTAATTAGTTTGAGAAGGATTAATAGAGCCTATACCCAATATTAAGAAGCATGCAATACCATTTGACTTACTTCCTTCAGAATTTATAGTAGCTTCAAAAGGTTTTCCAAGTAATGAAAGAAGTTTTGAAGTTATTGTGTACTTTGAGATTTTTATACTACCATTGCAAGTATTGAACGGTTCATATTTTTCAAAAAGCTTTCAGAGTAATTAACTTGATGTCTCATAACTCTATGAAATATATAAGGTAGATGTTATTAAACCCATTTTCTATGAGGATTGGCTGCTGCTGCTGCTGCTGCTAAGTCGCTTCAGTCGTGTCCGACTCTGTGCGGCATAGATGGCAGCCCACCAGGCTCCCCTGTTCCTGGGATTCTCCAGGCAAGAACACTGGAGTGGGTTGCCATTTATGAGGATCAGAGGCATGATTAAGTAATCTGGGTCACTTGCAAGTGGAATGGGTCTGGGATTAGATGCTAGACCTTGGAAGTCATTTTGTAGCATACTGAAAAGAGCATATGACTCCCTTCCCCACCCTTTCTCACTGCAATTATTCTCAATATGGGGGTCTTCATTCTGTCCATATCAAACTTATCTGGGAAAGACTTGTTAAATAAGTAGATTCCTAAGCTCCATCAAGATATAATGTTTCCTCCTATGCTCTCTCTAAGACTTGACAATCATTTCTTTCTGTGTTAGAATGGTCAGCTTTAAGAGAATGGGAGGAAGAAATTTAATTTTAGGTTGATTGGGTTCCTATCAGTGAGATTTAAGCCTATGGAAGACTGCAGAAGAATAGGAATATCTTATCCCAGCCTGCCCAAAAGTTGAGAAGAGGGAATTGGGAGAGAGCAACAGTGTTGGTTAGTACAGCAAAGATTGGACAGCCCCTTGGGTGTGGCATTTAAAAGGAAAGGTGCCAGCTGTGTAAAGAGAAATGATGCTAGATTTCTCCAAGTTGAGGTATGAGCAACAGTTTGGAAATGGAAAGTTAGGGAAAGTGGTCCTCTGGGAAACTGAATGACAGAGAAAAACATTAAGAGAAAAGGGAAAAGAAGAAAAGGGAAAAGAAAGGAAAAGTGGGAAGAGGGAGAGATGGAGAGTAAGTGGAAGAGAAGCATATGGGGAGGCATGAAAAATGTGAGAAAGAAAGCAAAGAAAATGAAAATGGACAAAGTGACATCTGCAAGTCCTTTCTTTCAGAGTTTATATGTTTCATGGTCCAGGGTCTTGGGATCTTATGGTATTTACCACTATAAACTTGAGCTGATAAAGACAGAAAAAAAATGGGTCTGTAAAGCTCTAACTCCTGGACATTGTCCTTGAAATCTCAGTGATGACTGGATTTTAGATACAGAGTTCAATGACCTGGTTTCTTCTAGGTGTTGTATGAAGTCACAGAATATAGCAAAACTTGCTCATATCAATCACTGTTATCTTAAAAATAATTTATTCTTATAAACTATTAAAAATGAAAGAAAATGATGAAAGACCCCCACATTGGAAAGAATAAAATGTCTTTATTTTCAGATAATACATACACTGAGATTACACAAATAAATAAATAGATGGAGAATGGTGAGAGCCAGGTTTCTCACTATTGAAGTGAGAGTTTATAGATGAACATGGACAATTCAAAGAAGCTGTATGATACTGAGTAAGAGTTGGTGCCACCAGTGTGAACTCATATTTAGCTTCATACATATTTGTAATTATAGATATGTGTGTAAACACATGTTAGTATACAAAGAAGCATTTTCCAGCTCTGTCCACTGAGAAGACAAACCTGGAAGCAATGACATTCAAGTAACAATGTGAACACCCAACACTCAGACACTCATATCTAATAAGTAGAAAGGGGAATCTTTGGAGAAATGGCTGTTTCCAGAGCAGAGGACAGGCAGTATACAGGAAGAGTCTGGAGTATCTGGCTCAGATGGTAAAGAATCTGCCTGTAAGCCAGGAGACCTGGATTCAATCCCTGGGTCAGGAAGATCCCCTGGAGAAGGGAATGGCTACCCACTCCAGTATTCTTGCCTGAAGAATTCCATGGACAGAGGGGCCTGGCAGGCTTGGGATTACAGAGTCATATGTGACTGAGCAACTAACACTACTTAGAATGGCCTTAAATACAGTCTCAATTAAAAAAACTTACAAATCCTCCCAAAGCAATGAGGGTACATCAAAGGGACATGAAAGCCAGCTGAAAAGCTCACAACATCCAAAGCTGGAGCAATCTGAGCAGAAAATAAGTAAAGTAGTATTGGATTATAGACCAAAGCATAAGATAAACATCCATGAATCCATACTGTAAGTAAATGATTGGATAAATAAACAAGTAGGGAGAATAGACATATCTCCCTTGTGTAAGAATTCCAAATAATTTCCACAGATACTCTCCCCCGGATCAAGAAAGTAGAGCATAGCTTCCTGCCCTTCAAGTGTGAGCTTCACATGGGGGCATCCTTCTAGAGAGAACAGCATACAAATGAGGGAGTCTCTCTGAACTTCCTTAGGCTCCTATGATCCAAACACTATTATTATCAGAGGTTCAAACAACTTAAGTCACTTACTCAAGGAAACACAGCTAATAAATCCAACTAGGTTTTGGATCCAGGTATGTTAAACTGGTTAAATTGCTTTCTCTGTTACACCAAGTAGTCTCGAGTTATAGCAGCACTGCAGAAGAAAAGCCACTCAAGTGCTGCAACATGCTGAGAAAGACAGATGGGGGAAAGAAAGAAAGGGGATGGTGCTCAATGATGGGTTTTTTCCTTTCGGAAGGGGGCTGTGATACATACAGATTCAACCAAATGAGAAGGAGGGCCTGTGAGCCACTGGGTTTCCAACGATGTAACCAAGAGTCAACACGTGGGCAGAAAATAGGTTTCCTTTGCAGTTCATTATCTTCAGAAAGAGCTTTCCAGCCTCAGCCTCTCTGCCACCCTGGCTCTCTTAACTTCTTTCCTCTTCTCGGCTTATTTGGGTTGGCTTCTTGGACCACTTCTCTCTCTCTCAACTGGAGACAGAGGATCCAACATAGGAGGCAGACAGACTTGGGCTTCAACCTGCTTCCACTTGCTGTGTGAGTTTTGGCACATTGTTTTATTGCTTAATTTCTGGGGTTTATATTATATCATGTTGTGTTATATTGTGTTATATTACAATCTTCTTGGTGTTATTATGAAGGTTAATGAGATAATGCATGTCAGATTCTAGCAGGGTTCCTGGCATATTGCAAACACCAAGAGATTATATATATACTGTCTATGCAACCTTCTTGAACTCAGAGACTTCTGTCCCTCCTGTCTCCCGCAGTGCGATAATTCTATTCTTTTTGAAATGCTACTTGTGGCCCACTTTTCCCAGGAATTTTTGCCAGAGGAATTTACTCTGTTAAACCAGCAGCCTTTTTTATTTTTTTTTTAACCAAAATTTCCTTTCAGCATACTCTTCTAATTGTATGATGCCAGCAGATTACCTATATGTTCATCTTTTCTCCCTACATACAAGTGGGGAGAGGAATGCTGAAATGACAGTGAGAACGCTGTGGCTTCAACTCCTTTAGTTATGTCATTATTGTTCTTGTTTAGTTACTAGGTCATATCCAACTCTTTGCAACCCCATGGATTGCAGCAAACCAGGCCTCCCTGTCCCTCACTATCTCCTGGAATTTGCCTTATTAAGGATACTAAGGTACAAAAAGGTGAAATTAATTTGGCCCTAATGACATAACATTAGGATGGCATCACCAACTCAATAGACATAAACTTGGGCAAATTCCAGGAGATAGTGAGGGACACGGATGCCTGATTTGCTGCAATCCATGGGGTCACAAAGAGTTGAGAAGGCAATGGCACCCCACTCCAGTACTCTTGCCTGGAAAATCCCATGGACGGAGGAGCCTGGTAGGCTGCAGTCCATGGGGTCGCTAAGAGTCGGACACGACTGAGCGACTTCACTTTCACTTTTCCCTTTGATGCATTGGAGAAGGAAATGGCAACCCACTCCAGTATTCTTGCCTGGAGAATCCCAGGGATGGGGGAGCCTGGTGGGCTGCTATGGGGTCACACAGAGTTGGACATGACTGAAACGACTTAGCAGCAGCATCCTTAATAAGACCTCTATTATAAATAATAATAAGATTTATTTATAATAATTATTATTATAAATAATAATGAGATTTTTCCCACCCACTTCACAGGGCTATCAGGAAAACCCAATAAGATAAACTGTATGAAATATTTAGAAAACCTTAGAATGCCCTATGACTATGAGGTATTGTTCAAACACAGAGCTTCTTATGAACTTTAATTTTTAGCTCTGTGATCAGTTAACTTTTGATGTGGAGCAAACAACCACAATTCTCAGTGGCATGAAACAATAAACATTTATTTCTCACACATCTGTGGAGTTCAGCTGATGCAGGCTGGGCTTGCTCCTCCTTCTGGGAGCTGGCTTGAGTTTGGCTTGCCAGACTGAGCCTAGCTGAGTCAGTCTGGTTCCACATGTTTCTCATCCTCTTCCCAGGATTAGTGGGCTAACCCAAGTGTATCTTTTGTCTTTCTCAGTGTGATGGTGGAAGAGTGAGACAGCAAAAGAAAACATGCATGGCTTCTTAAAGCCTAGGCTTGGGATTGGCGTGTCATCACTGCTGTCGAGCAAGCAGTTCACATGACCGACCTCAGGGGTAGGGGTTTTGTAGCACCCACTGTGGGAGAATTTTTCAAAGTTTCATGAGAAAGGGCATAGGGGAGGGTGAGTGGCATAGGGAAGGGGTAACAATGGGAGACATTAATGCAAATCAGCCACACTGTGTTTCTTGCCCGGGGCTGGAACAGAATTTTCTGGAAAGCCAGTGGAGTCTCAGTGTTTTGGCAAGAATGATCCTGGGCTCAGGTGGAGAGACAGAGCTTATCACCTCTGACATGGCCAATTGGTTCTAGGACGAAAGCTTAAGAAGAGATAGTGAACAACATGAAGTGACCATTGTGAAGTCCGGTCTATACTTCTAGTCCTATTCATTGCCTTTTTGTATGAAATCAGAGCCATTCTTTTCTTTCACAAGATTATTGCTTTTACAACAGTGGACAAATATTATGGCATTCTTTCCCACCTCCTTTCCAGGATTCCTTTAGATTCCTGTGATTTCCTGAGAAGTTGATACAATACATACAAGATATGACTATAGAACTCTTATCTGAGACCATCTCCACTCTCAAGTCACATTCACCTCATACAAGTTTTCCTTAGAGTCACTTTCATTCCTGAGGATACCAGATCTCCATAAACAGAGGACTGAAGCCACCATGGGTTCCCAGCAATGAGATTCTGCCTGGTGGGTTTATTTGTAAATGACTCCAGAAAGCTGAGTGAAAAATCTCAGAGCCAAAAAATTCTGGGTTAGAAAGTTTCAAACCAGAATAGCCTCTTAAAAGGAAAATGAAGATGGGGATGGGGGTGGAGATGAGTGAACCCTTAATGGGCCAGTTCCAGGGTTCCAGATGTTTCTTCAAAAGGAATATCCTAAATTATCTTATCCTGTTACACAGTGAGTGAGGAAAAAAAAAAAATGGCCTACAGCATCTTTGTTTGAGGTCACATGAATTTATTGAAATTGTTGTCAGGGAGAACTGAGGGATGGGGGAGTTCTCTGTCGCTCACACACGCTGCCACCCCCACCCCACACCTGCACACATGCAAGACTCGGCATTGGTTTAGTCAAATGCCTTTCTTTTTGTCCCAAGCAAGTAAATCCAGGGTCCAGAGTTTTGCCCTTTATGTTATCTTCTTGCTTTTTTCTTTTAAAAATTAAAACAACTACTTTTTCAAAGAAAGGAAAACAGAGAAAAATTGAATAGGGCAGCTACTGACTTGGGTTGGACTTAAATTTTGCCAGGAAGAGTATGTTCAGAATATGTGAGTCTGGGAACTTAGAAACTTTTTGAAAGTTCCCCAGGCAGAAGGAAATATGCTTCTGCTAGGGTTGCACTCAAACTCCTTTTAAGGTTGAAAAGGCACTCAAACCTTTGACCAGGCTTAACTTTCCTGGGAGTTTCAAGAGAATAGAAATCATTTTGCCAACTCTACCTTCAACATTGGGACCAAACATTATGTCTAAAAGGGTCCAATGGTTCAATGCCTTTTTTCCCACCCAGAATCATTTATTCATTTGATAAATAGTTAGTGAACACATGGTACTACTTACTATACAGTATGATGCTGAGAAACTGTATCAGAGATGAACAAATCAAATGTGGTCTCTGTCCATCTGGAATGTAGTAGAGGATACAAGGAGCTGCTGCTGCTGCTAAGTTGCTTCAGTTGTGTTCGACTCTGTGTGACCCCATAGACGGCAGCCCACCAGGGTCCCCCATCCCTGGAATTTTCCAGGCAAGAATACTGGAGTGGGTTGCCATTTCCAGCTCCAATCATTCAGTAGAGGGTCTAATTAATTAGTAACTTTAACTTGACACAAATATCATGAAAGTAAGAAGCAAACTTCAGAGACAGGAAATGGCAAGTACCTCTTCATACAGGATGGTCAAGAAAGTCTCCTCTAAGAAGGTGACATTTCAGTATATTTGTAGAGACCTAAATGTTCAGAAGGAACACTTGTCCCTTGGACACCAAAGATGAGGATGCAGTGATATTCTAGACAGAAAGAATCACAATGAGAACCCTTCAAATAACGATAAACATGATTCACTACCAACCACAACCTATTTTCCAGACAACTCTGAGAGAGATCTGAGAAGTACTGTAAAAGTAGAAAGCGGAGAGTGTACAGATGATACTCTGATGACTTAGGTGGTGATTGGGAAGAAGGAAAGAATGAAATAAATTTTGGAAATTTGTTTTGGTGATAGAATCAGTAGTACTTGATGTGGGGTGGATAAGTCCCTGAATGGGAGTGATAAGGTATGGATGGGGTGCTGTTGGAAAGGGAGAGGGAAAAGTTGAAGAAAACTACAAGGTTTCTGACTTGAGCCTTTAGGTGGATGGTGTCTTTTTTGCCACTGGAAGAACCTACTCTTTTATTGGAAACAGGAATTAAGCAGTCAGGGGCTTTTTGTAAATGTCTGGATTTTGAATAGTTCTGGACCTTTACCCCAAACCTGAGGGTCTGTGATATTTTCTCTTCTCCCTCTGAAACAGAAGAGGTTTGGGCTTTCAGCAGAGGCCGCTAAGGGATGATTTATTTATCCAAGGTTTTGGTTAGCTCTCTCAGCTATACTGGAAGTGTGTTTGAGAACTTAGTACAATCTTCACACACATGCCTCAGGAAGTAGCCATGATTACTTCTGGTTTTAATGAGAGGGTCAATTGAATTGGCTTTGTCTTATGAGCATATTTGTTTTCCATTTTCCTTGGTGAACATAGAAAAGAGTTAGAATAAACACACCAGGGAAGTTCAAAATTCAGAGAGAACCTTGAGCCTATCTTAAAGGTACAAAAGTAGACTTGAAAAAATAGAAAGACAGCTTTTATTTTTGCTTAGGCTGACTCAATATCATAAAGATATCACTTTTCCCTTAGTTAATGCATTTGTTGTTATTAGTCGCTAAGTTGTGTCCAGCTCTTTTGCGACCCCATGGACTGTAGCCCATCAGACTCCTCTGTCCATGGGATTTCCTAGGCATGTATAAATTGAATGCAATTCTAATAAAAATATCACATTTTAAAAATTTCAGAGAGAAATTGATACTAAAGTTTATATAGAAAAAAATAAACATAAAGCAATAACTAGGAAAGCATTAGGAAATAAAAATGAGCTATGACAAAGGATTAGCCCTGCCTCAATTTTAAATATATTGTAAAGTTTCTGTAATTAAACTAGTGTGGAACTGCTACTTAAGTAGACAGACCAACCAGTGAACCAAAATATAATCCAGGAACAGACCACATACACACTAAATTTTGGTATATGATAAAAGTTCTGATCATTGATAGACCTTTGAGATTCAGGTCCATTGAGTCAGTGATGCTATCTAACCATCTCATCCTCTGCTGCCCCCTTCTCCTATTGCCTTCAGTCTTTCCTAACATCAGGGTCTTTTTCAATGAGTCAGCTCTTCACATCAGGTGACCAGAGTATTGGAGCTTCAGCTTCAGCATCAGTCCTTCCAATGAATATTCAGGACATATTTCCTTTAAGATTGACTGGTTTGATCTCCTTACTATCTAAGGGACTGTCAAGAATCTTCTCCAGCACCACAGTTTGAAAGCATCAATTCTTCAGTGCTTCTCAGACTTCTTTAAGATCCAACTCACATCAATATATGACTACTGGAAAAACCATATCTTTAACTATATGAACTAATGTCTCTGGCTTTTAATACACTATCTAGGTTGAACTGAGACGAACCCTATACTTTCCAAGAGTTTATAGGGCGCCCATTATGTGCAGCCGTTACCCATGTGTGTAGGCCTTGTGCTGTGCTGAGTCACTCCGTCATGTCCGACTCTGTGACCCCATGGACTGTAGCCCTCCAGGCTCCTTTGTCCATGGGGATGCTCCAGGCAAGAATACTGGAGTGGGTAGCCTATCCCTTCTCCAAGGGATCTTCCCAACCCAAGCATTGAACCGGTCTCCTGCATTGCAGGCAGATTCTTTACCAGCTGAGCTACCAGGGAAGCCATGTAGGCCTTAGGGATCCAAAATGTTAGGAGTAGTATAAGAAATAGAGTGACCAAACAAGGAACTAGAGGGCAATGGTTTAACCCTTTTATGTACAGATGAGGAAACTGAGGGCCACAGTGAGACTGTCCTGGCCCCGTGTTATACTGCGAGTTCACAGCATGCGAATGTGCTTAGTCACTTGGTCATGTCCAACTCTTTGCGATCTCATGGACTGTAGCCTGCTAGGCTCCTTTGTCCATGAGATTCTCCAGGCAAGAATACTGGAGTTGGTAGCTATTCCCTTCTACAGGAGATTGTTCCAACCTGGGGATCAAATCCAGTTCTCCTGCACTGCAGGTGGATTCTTTACTGTCTGAGCCACCAGGGAAGCCCCAGTTCATGACATAGCAAAGACAAACACTTGGCTGGGTAGTGAGGTTTGCCTTTTAGAAGTATCACTTACTTTTTCACTACCCAGGATGAAGGAAGAAGTGCAGAACAAAGAGACAGTGTATAGAAAGGACTCAGGAGTTGTTGCTACCGTAGATAGGCCCAGCAAAGCCTTAAAGATGTGGATTCTACCATTCAGGCTACTATTTTGGTATGAGTCAGAGTAACCCAACTAGAAGAAAACAGGCCATTGTTGTTAACCTTTCAACGTCAAATGCAATTACTGAGCTTTTTAAAGAACTCAAAACCATGCTAGATGTCATCTATGTTAGTCTTTGCATCTACAGAGCCTGGATATATTTGTGTGATGCTTAAAATTCTATTCATACCATTCTTAAACTTTTCTTTGATGAATCTTGTTGAAGTTGTTTAGTACTAGGGCATCTTCTATAATTTTTCCACTAGCTTATCATGCTTTTCTCTTTTGTACTATCCTTATCATTCTCGATGAGTTTCTTGCAACAGGCTGTGTGTGTGTATGTGTGTGTGTGTGTATTATGTGAATGAACATGTTCATACAAGAGTGGATACAAAAACAGTTTTTGTTCAAACAGTACCCATCCTTGGCTCAATCTTGTAAAATTTGGCCCTAGGGTCTGTACCCTCTATAACTCACCTGTCCACCTCCCCCCAACCAGAAGAACCCAACTCCAAGAGCATTTTCTGCAGAAACTCTCCAAGTATCTTGTTCTCTTTCCCATTCTGGGATGTCAAGATATAGTGACAAGCACATGGGTTTAGAATCACACCTATCTGGTTTCCATTCCCAGTTGTACCCTTTATTACCATTTGGGGTTGTTACTAGTCTTAGGTGAAATAACCTGTAGGGAACTCCTAATTGCAGTGATTGACACCGTGAGATGAGCAAGAAATTGAGTCCCTTATTTATCCCATTTTCTGTAGCTTAACTTGTCAGAGGTAAAGGTCAGGGAATTCAAATTTAGATTATTTACCCCCTAATTGTGGGTATGCCAAAGCTTTTGACTATGTGGATCACAATAAACTGTGGAAAATTCTGAAAGCGATAGGAATACAAGACCACCTGACCTGCCTCTTGAGAAATCTGTAATGCAGGTCAGGAAGCAACAGCACTGGGCATGAAACAACAGACTGGTTGCAAATAGGAAAAGGAGTACGTCAAGGCTGTATATTGTCACCCTGTTTATTTGACTTCTATGCAGAGTACATCATGAGAAACGCTGGGCTGGAAGAAGCACAAGCTGGAATCAAGATTTTCGGGAGAAATATCAATAACCTCAGATATGCAGATGACACCACCCTTATGGCAGAAAGTGAAGAGGAACTAAACAGCCTCTTGATGAAAGTGAAAGAAGAGAGTGAAAAAGTTGGCTTAAAGCTCAACATTCAGAAAATGAAGATCATGGCATCTGGTCTCATCACTTCATGGGAAATAGATGGGGAAACAGTGGCTGACTTTATTTTTGGGGGCTCCAAAATCACTGCAGATGGTGATTGCAGCCATGAAATTAAAAGACACTTACTCCTTGGAGGAAAAGTTATGACCAACCTAGATGGAATATTAAAAAGCAGAGACATTACTTTGCCAACAAATGTCCATCTAGACAAGGCTATGGTTTTTCCAATGGTCATGTATGGATGTGAGAGTTGGACTGTGAAGAAAGCTGAGTGCCGAAGAATTGATGCTTTTGAACTGTGGTGTTGGAGAAGACTCTTGAGAGTCCCTTGGACTGCAAGGAGATCCAACCAGTCCATCCTAAAGGAGATCAGTCCTGGGTGTTCATTGGAAGGACTGATGCTGAAGCTGAAACTCCAATACTTTGGCCACCTTATGTGAAGAGTTGACTCATTGGAATAGACTCTGATGCTGGGAGGGATTGGGGGCAGGAGGAGAAGGGGACGACAGAGGATGAGATGGCTGGATGGCATAACTGACTCGATGGACATGAGTTTGGGTGAACTCTGGGAGTTGGTGATGGAAAAGGAGGACTGGTGTGCTGTGATTCATGGGGTTGCAAAGAGTTGGACACGACTGAGCAACTGAACTGAACTGAACTGAACTGAATTGTGGATAACACACACACATACACACTGTGCAAGAATATCTTCAGTTCCTCCTCCAGATCTATTCTACACTTTATGGAAGCTGATCTTATGACCTCTATCAAGGAGATCCCTTGTCCTCTGGCTCCTGTTGGTTTTGGCTAATGAGGTTGTAGCTGAAGAATAGAGAGGACTTGTAGTATTGTTCCTGTGATATCCTCTCCTTGTGGGTCACCTGGGATCATCTGTGGCCACTTTGGTAGAAGGCCTCTCCTCAAGTAAGGCAACCTTTCCAGACAGTTCTCTCAGTGCTAAGATAACACTGAGGGCTATAGAATACTCAGAGTTCTTCAAGGAAAACTTTCTGGGAGAATTCTGGGAGATGTGCTCAGAAGCAGGTGAGAGTTTGATTGACCTGGCTGTTGTGAACACCATAGGAACACATTCCTGAACATTTCATTTGCCTCCCATTCAGAATAGCTGCTTAGTCAATAACAAGTGTGCTATTAATATGAGATGAGGGGGGGGCACAAATCCCTTTGAGAATCTTATTTTAAGTTTTAAGACATCTCCCTAAGAAAAGCCTACATACTCAACTCTGCATGCAATAGGATTTCACAGATGCCCAAAGGTCATTCATGACCTGCAGGGATTAAAGATTTGTGTCCTAAGGGGGAGGGGGGGGGCGTGGAAATACAAGCCTCTGGGATACTCCAGAGAATGGCTTGCATTCGTTATTAACTCATGGCATCTGTGACATTATCTTTACATGGGAGGGCTTCTACCTCTGAGCAAAGGGATCTACGTTTCCTCCTTTCCACTTGGATCTCCCACTTTTGAATTTAGGTTCAATGTACCAGAAGGCCACCCTTTCTAAGGTCCTGTGTCCACCTCCGAGCTTTGAGGATTGACTATCAGAGTATAATGGAAGAGGTTAGCACTAGAAGTTGGAGACATTCCCAGACTTGTTGCTACTATAAAAGTTTCTTTCCTTATTTTCTAAGAGATCTGGATTTGCATTTCCAAAAACAGCTGTGTGCTTTGGGAAATAGCCACTCCCACTTTGTTCCTCTTTGGTATCTCTCCTCTTAAGTGACTTTCCAGGATATCATAAAGTGAGCAAGCAGTTTAGAGAAACAAAACAAAGAACTGCAGTACTACCTTTAAGATAGTTCAAGGTACAAAAGGTGAAGTTTAGATAACAATCAGCTCTTAACACAATAGGGACTTAGAATCAACAGACAGAGACCATACCTGCTTCTGTAATGTGTCATGTACCTAACAGCTAACCTTTGTATGGCACATGGTTGGTACTTAATGACATTTGTTGAGTAAATGAATGAATGAATTAATCAGAGACTTTCAGCATCTCATCAAATTTTGGAGGTGACCTAATCCAGTCTTTTCTCTGATGCTTAAATGGTCTCCATTCCCCCAATCCAACACATATTTATCAAATGCTTCCTATGTTTAAAGAGTCTGGAGATTACCAAAATAAAATATATTTATATCATAGCCTTGTCAAGTACAAATTGGCACTTGCCAAGATCGATGCAGATGACTGAACAACAAGAGCATTCACCATCTGCCTCTGCAGAGACTGAACCAGGCACTGTTGGCAGCTGTTGACCTTCAACATCCCCTGAAGGAGTTCAGGGTGGAGTAAGGCACTCTGTGTTCCAGGCAATCTGGTGGGTCAGGTCTTCAGATAGATGTTTTAGGAACAGATTTTATGATCTCAATCTTTGCATCTCCTCATATCTAAGTGAAGTTGCTCAGTCATGTGTGACTCTTTGAGATCACATACATTATAGCCTACCAGGCTCCTCTGTCCGTGAAATTTTCCAGGCAAGAGTACTAGAGTGGGTAGCCATTTCCTTCTTCAGGGGATCTCCCCAACCCAGGGATCGAACCCAGGTCTCCCGCATTGCAGGCAGATACTTTACCCTCTGAGTCACCAGGGAAGCCCACATATCTAGAAAAGCAATAAATCCCTTCATAGTGACATCAGATCATTGTTACTAGCAGAAAACTTTTTTGTAAATGAATGCTTAATGGTATTGAACTCCCCCCTTCAACAATATGCTATATATTGACCTTCCCCTATTACCTCTTTACATCAAGGCTGTATATTGTCACCCTGCTTATTTAACTTATATGCAGAGTACATCATGTGAAATGCCAGGATGGATGAAGCACAAGCTAGAATCAAGATTGCTGGGAGAAATAGCAATAACCTCAGATATGCAGATGGCATTACACTTATGGCAGAAAGTGAAGAAGAACTAAAGAGATTCTTTTTTAAAAATTTAATTTAATTTAATTTAATTATTTTAATTGGAGGCTAATTACTTTACAATATTGTATTGGTTTTGCCATACATCAACATGAATCCACCACGGGTGTACATGTGTTCCCCATCCTGAACCCCTCTCCCACCTCCCTCCCTGTACCATCCCTCTGGGTCATCCCAGTGCACCAGCCCCAAGCATCCTGTATCCTGCATCAAACCTGGACTGGCAATTCATTTCTTATATGATATTATACATGTTTCAATGCCATTCTCCAAAATCATCCCACACTCTCCCTCTCCCACAGAGTCCAAAAGACTGTTCTATACATCTGTGTCTCTTTTGTTGTCTTGCATACAGGATTATCATTACCATCTTTCTAAATTCCATATATATGCGTTAGTATACTGTATTGGTGTTTTTCTTTCTGGCTTACTTCACTCTGTATAATTGGCTCCAGTTTCATCCACCTCATTAGAACTGATTCAAATGTATTCTTTTTAATGGCTGAGTAATACTCCATTGTGTATATGTACCACTGCTTTCTTATCCATTCGTCTGCTGATGGACATCTAAGTTGCTTCCATGTCCTGGCTATTATAAACAGTGCTGCGATGAACATTGGGGTACACGTGTCTCTTTCAATTCCGGTTTCCTCGGTGTGTATGCCCAGCAGTGGGATTGCTGGGTCATAAGGCAGTTCTATTTGCAATTTTTTAAGGAATCTCCACACTGTTCTCCATAGTGGCTGTACTAGTTTGCATTCCCACCAACAGAGTAAGAGGGTTCCCTTTTCTCCACACCCTCTCCTGCATTTATTGCTTGTAGACTTTTGGATCACAGCCATTCTGACTGGCGTGAAATGGTACCTCATTGTGGTCTTGATTTGCATTTCTCTGATAATGAGTGATGTTGAGCATCGTTTCATCTGTTTGTTAGCCATCTGGATGTCTTCTTTGGAGAAATGTCTGTTTAGTTCTTTGGCCCATTTTTTGATTGGGTCTTTTATTTTTCTGGAATTGAGCTGCAGGAGTTGCTTGTATATTTTTGAGATCAGTTGTTTGTCAGTTGCTTCAATTGCTATTCTTTTCTCCCATTCTGAAGGCTGTCTTTTCACCTTGCTTATAGTTTCCTTTGTTGTGCAGAAGCTTTTAATTTTAATTAGATCCCACTTGTTTATTTTTGCTTTTATTTCCAATATCCTGGGAGGTGGGTCATAGAGGGTCCTGCTGTGATGTATGTTGGAGAGTGTTTTGCCTATGTTCTCCTCTAGGAGTTTTATAGTTTCTGGTCTTATGTTTAGAACTTTAATCCATTTTGAGTTTATTTTTGTGTATGGCGTTAGAAAGTGTTCTAGTTTCATTCTTTTAAAAGTGGTTGACTAGTTTTCCCAGCACCACTTGTTAAAGAGATTGTCTTTAATCCATTGTATATTCTTGCCTCCTTTGTCAAAGATAAGGCGTCCATAGATGTGTGGATTTATCTCTGGGCTTTCTATTTTGTTCCATTGATCTATATTTTTGTCTTTGTGCCAGTACCATACTGTCTTGATGACTGTGGCTTTGTAGTAGAGCCTGAAGTCAAGCAGGTTGATTCCTCCAGTTCCATTCTTCTTTCTCAAGATTGCTTTGGCTATTCGAGGTTTTTTGTATTTCCATAAAAATTGTGAAATTATTTGTTCTAGCTCCATGAAAGATACTGGTGGTAGCTTGATAGGGATTGCATTCAATCTATAGATTGCTTTGGGGTAGTATACTCATTTTCACTATATTGATTCTTCCGATCCATGAACATGGTATATTTCTCCATCTGTTAGTGTCCTCTTTGATTTCTTTCACCAGTGTTTTATAGTTTTCTATATATAGATCTTTAGTTTCTTTAGGTAGATATATTCCTAAGTATAGGAGAAGGCAATGGCACCCCACTCCAGTACTCTTGCCTGGAAAATCCCATGGATGGAGGAGCCTGGTAGGCTGCAGTCCATGGGGTCGCTGAGAGTTGGACACGACTCAGTGACTTCACGTTCACTTTTCCCTTTGATGCATTGGAGAAGGAAATGGCAACCCACTCCAGTGTTCTTGCCTGGAGAATCCCAGGGGCGGCGGAGCCTGGTGGGCTGCCGTCTATGGGGTCGCACAGAGTCAGACACGACTGAAGTGACTTAGCAGCAGCAGCAGCAGCATTCCTAGTATTTTATTCTTTTCATTGCAGTGGTGAATGGGATTGTTTCCTTAATTTCTCTTTCTACTTACTTATTATTAGTGTATAGGAATGCAAGGGATTTCTGTGTGTGATTTTATATCCTGCAACTTTACTATATTCATTGATTAGCTCTAGTAATTTTCTGGTGGAATCTTTAGGGTTTTCTATGTAGAGGATCATGTCATCTGCAAACAGTGAGAGTTTTACTTCTTCTTTTCCAATTTGGATTCCTTTTATTTCTTTTTCTGCTCTGATTGCTGTGGCCAAAACTTCCAAAACTATATTGAATAGTAGTGATAAAAGTGGCACCCTTGTCTTGATCCTGACTTTAGGGGAAATGCTTTCAATTTTTCACCACTGAGGATAATGTTTGCTGTGGGTTTGTCATATATAGCTTTTATTATGTTGAAATATGTTCCTTCTATTCCTGCTTTCTGGAGAGTTTTTATCATAAATGGATGTTGAATTTTGTCAAAGGCTTTCTCTGCATCTGTTGAGATAATCATACAGCTTTTATTTTTCAATTTGTTAATGTGGTGTATTACATTGATTGATTGATTTGCAGATACTGAAGAATCCTTGCATCTCTGGGATAAAGCCCACTTGGTCATGGTGTATGATCTTTTAAATGTGTTGCTGGATTCTGATTGCTAGAATTTTGTTAAGGATTTTTGCATCTATGTTCATCAGTGATATTGGCCTGTAGTTTTCTTTTTTTGTGGCATCTTTGTCAGGTTTTGGTATTAGGGTGATGGTGGCCTCATAGAATGAGTTTGGAAGTTTACCTTCCTCTGCAATTTTCTGGAAGAGTTTGAGCAGGATAGGTGTTAGCTCTTCTCTAAATTTTTGGTAGAATTCAGCTGTGAAGCTGTCTGGATCTGGGCTTTTGTTTGTTGGAAGATTTCTGATTACAGTTTCATTTTCTGTGCTTGTGATGGGTCTGTTAAGATTTTCTATTTCTTCCTGGTTCAGTTTTGGAAAGTTGTACTTTTCTAAAAATTTGTCCATTTCTTCCAGGTTGTCCATTTTATTGGCATATAATTGCTGATAGTAGTCTCTTATGATCCTTTGTATTTCTGTGTTGTCTGTTGTGATCTCTCCATTTTCATTTCTAATTTTATTGATTTGATTTTTCTCCCTTTGTTTCTTGATGAGTCTGGCTAGTGGTTTGTCAATTTTATTTATCCTTTCAAAGAACCAGCTTTTGGCTTTGTTGATTTTTGCTATGGTCTCTTTTGTTTCTTTTGCATTTATTTCTGCCCTAATTTTTAAGATTTCTTTCCTTCTACTAACCCTGGGGTTCTTCATTTCTTCCTCTTCTAGTTGCTTTAGGTGTAGACTTAGGTTATTTATTTGACTTTTTCTTATTTCTTGAGGTATGCCTGTATTGCTATGAACTTTCCCCTTAGCATTGCTTTTACAGTGTCCCACAGGTTTTGGGTTGTTGTGTTTTCATTTTCATTTGTTTCTATGCATATTTTGATTTCTTTTTTGATTTTTTCTGTGATTTGTGGGTTATTCAGCAGCATGTTCTTCAGCCTCCATATGTTGGAATTTTTAATAGTTTTTCTCCTGTAATTGAGATCTAACCTTACTGCATTGTGGTCAGAAAAGATGCTTGGAATGATTTCATTTTTTTTTAATTTACCAAGGCTAGATTTATGGCCCAGGATGTGATCTATCCTGGAGAAGTTTCCGTGTGCACTTGAGAAAAAGGTGAAATTCATTGTTTTGGGGTGAAATGTCCTATAGATATCAATTAGGTCTAACTGGTCTATTGTATCATTTAAAGTTTGTGTTTCCTTGTTAATTTTTTGTTTAGTTGATCTATCCATAGGTGTGAGTGCAGTATTAAAGTCTCTCACTATTATTGTGTTATTGTTAATTTCCCCTTTCATATTTGTTAGCATTTTTCTTACATATTGTGGTGCTCCTATGTTGGGTGCATATATATTTATAATTGTTATATCTTCTTCTTGGATTGATCCTTTGATCATTATATAGTGTCCTTCTTTGTCTCTTTTCACAGCCTTTGTTTTAAAGTCTGTTTTATCTGATATGAGTATTGCTACTCCTGGTTTCTTTTGGTCTCTATTTTCATGGAATATCTTTTTCCAGCCCTTCACTTTCAGTCTGTATGTGTCCCTTGTTTTGAGGTGGGTCTCTTGTAGACAACATATATAGGGGTCTTGTTTTTGTATCTGTTCATCCAGTCTTTGTCTTTTGGTTGGGGCATTCAAACCATTTACATTTAAGGTAATTATTGATAAGTGTGATCCCGTTGCCATTTACTTTATTGTTTTGGGTTCGAGCTTATACACCCTTTTTATGTTTCCTGTCTAGAGAATATCCTTTAGCATTTGTTGGAGAGCTGGCTTGGTGGTGCTGAATTCTCTCAGCTTTTGCTTGTCTGTAAAGCTTTTGATTTCCCCTTCATATTTGAATGAGATCCTTGCTGGGTACAGTAATCTGGGCTGTAGGTTATTTTCTTTCATCACTTTAAGTATGTCCTGCCATTTCCTCCTGGCCTGAAGAGTTTCTATTGAAAGATCAGCTGTTATCCTTATGGGAATCCCCTTGTGTGTTATTTGTTGTTTTTCCCTTGCTGCTTTTAATATTTGTTCTCTGTGTTTGATCTCTGTTAATTTGATTAATGTGTGTCTTGGGGTATTCTGCCTTGGGTTTATCCTGTTTGGGACTCTCTGGGTTTCTTGGACTTGGTGATTATTTCCTTCCCCATTTTAGAGAAGTTTTCAACTATTATCTCCTCAAGTATTTTCTCATGGTCTTTCTTTTTGTCTTCTTCTTCTGGGACTCCTATGATTCGAATGTTGGGGAATTTAATATTGTCCTGGAGGTCTCTGAGATTGTCCTCATTTCTTTTAATTCATTTTCCTTTTTTCCTCTCTGATTCATTTATTTTTACCATTCTCTCTTCTACTTCACTAATCCTATCTTCTGCCTCCATTATTCTACTATTTGTTGCCTCCAGATTGTTTTTGATCTCATTTATTGCATTATTCATTATATATTGACTCTTTTTTATTTCTTCTAGGTCCTTGTTAAACCTTTCTTGCATCTTCTCAATCCTTGTCTCCAGGCTATTTATCTTTGTTTCCATTTTGATTTCAAGATTTTGGATCATTTTCACTATTATTATTCAGAATTCTTTCTCAGGTAGATTCCCTATCTCTTCCTCTTTTGTTTGGTTTGGTGGGCATATATCCTGTTCCTTTACCTGCTGGTATTCCTCTGTCTCTTCAAATTGTTTGTATCGCTGAGTTTGGGGTGTCCTTTCTGTATTCTAGCAGTTTGTGGAGTTCTGTTTATTGTGGTGTTTCTTCACTGTGGATGGGGTTGTATCAGTGGCTTGTCAGGGTTTCTTGATTAGGGAAGCTTGTGTCAGTGTTCTGGTGGGTGGAGCTGGATTTCTTCTCTCTGGAGTGCAATGAAGTGTCCAGTAATGAGTTATGAGATGTCAATGGTTTTGGAGTAACTTTGGGAAGCCTATATATTGAAGCTCAAGGCTATGTTCCTGTGTTGCTGGAGAATTTGTGCAGTATGTCTTGCTCTGGAACTTGTTGGCCCTTAGGTGGTGCTTGGTTTCAGTGTTGGTATGGAGGCGTTTGATGAGCTCCTATCATTTAATGTTCCCTGGAGTCAGGAGTTATCTGGTGTTCTCAGGATTTGGACATAAGCCTCCTGCTTCTGGTTTTCAGTCTTATTTTTACAGTAGTCTCAACACTTCTCTTCTATACAACACTGTTGATAAAACCTCTAGGTTAAAGATGAAAAGTTTCTCCACAGTGAGGGACACCCAGAGAGGTTCACAGAGTTACATGGAGAAGAGAAGAGGGAGGAGGGAGTTAGAGGTGACCTGAATGAGATGAGGTGGAATCAAGAGAGGAGAGAGCAAGCTAGCCAGTAATCATTTCCTTATGTGCTCTCCACAGTCTGATTCCCTCAGAGATGTTCATGGAGTTATACAGAGAAGAGAAGAAGGAGGAAGGAGACAGAGGTAGCCAGGAGCATAAAAGGGGGGAATCAAAAGGAGCGAGACAGATCCAGCCAGTAATCAGTTCCCTAAGTGTTCTCCACTGTCTAGAACACACAGAGATACACAGAGTTGGGTAGAGAAGAAAGAGGGGAGGGAGGAGACAGAGGAGACCTGGTGGAGAAAAAGGAGAGTCCAAAGGGGGAGAGAGCAGTCAAGCCAGTAATCTTGCTCCCAAGTAAAAATGGGTACTGAAGATTGGGTTCTTAAAGGTACAAAATCGATAACAAATACCAAAAAGCAAAGATTAAAAATCTAGAGTAGAGGTTGGATTTTCAAAAATACAATATTAAAGAAAAGAAGAAGAAGAAAAAAAAAATGAAGTCACAAAAATTATAAATATATATATATTAAATTTGCTTTAAAAAATAAGGTCTTTTTTTTGCAAAGTAATAGTAGGTTATAAAAATGAAATTTAAAGGAGTAATCAGTTCATTTCAGTTGCTCAGTCATGTCCTATTCTTTGTGACCCCATGAATCGCAGCACGCCAGGCCTCCCTGTCCATCACCAACTCCCAGAGTTCACTCAGACTTGTGTCCATCGAGTCAGTGATGCCATCCAGCCATCTCATCCTCTGTTATCCCCTTCTCCTCCTGCCCCCAATCCCTCCCAGCATCAAAGTCTTTTCCAATGAGTCAACTCTTCGCATGAGGTGGCCAAAGTACTGGAGTTTCAGCTTTAGCATCATTCCTTCCAAAGAAATTCCAGGGTTGATCTCCTTCAGAATGGATTGGTTGGATCTCCTTGCAGTCCAAGGGACTCTCAAGAGTCTTCTCCAACACCACAGTTCAAAAGCATCAATTCTTCAGTGCTCAGCTTTCTTCACAGTCCAACTCTCACATCCATACATGACTACTGGAAAAGCCATAGCCTTGACTAGATGGACCTTAGTTGGCAGAGTAATGTCTCTGCTTTTGAATGTGCTAGAGGACTTAAATTTTTTAATTAAGAGAAAAAAGAATGATCATAAAAATAGTAAAAAATATATCTAGGACTTTCTCTGATGTTGTTGTGGGTAGTGTGGGGTCAGTTCATTTTAGGATAGTTCCTTGGTCCAGCTTATATTTCTCAAGATCTACAGGCCCTTTCCTATGTAGTTGGTACTAACTACAGGGTTTTAATCTGTTGCACCTGTCACTTCCAAGGTGGTTCCCTCTGTTTTAGCTTCTTCTGTTTGCTGGTCTCTTCAGTGTCTGATTTCCACCCTGACACAAGGGGGGCAGTGGTGGACACTTTTTTTAGGCTCACTTGTTCAGTCGCACTGTGGGGAGGGACACTGCAAACAAATAACACTGGCGTGTGCTCGCAGTGTCTCAGCCACACTGGGCCTGCCCTCGCTCATGGCACTTGTGTCTTCCCTGCCCACACTGCTCAGGCTCTAGGTTGCTCCGCTGGGAAACATCCAAGGCGGGCCCTGGGCTGCATGCACCTCCCAGGTTGAAGCCGCTCAGGTTTAGGCACTCAGGTAGTCCTCAGAGGTGCAGACTCAGTTGGGCCAGTGTTTTGTGCCCTTCCCAGGTCCGAGCAGCTCAGGTGATGAGGTGTTTGGCGAGCGCGGTCGCTGCGACTTATCCCCTACCCTGTCCTTGCTGCCCGGTTTTCTGGGTGTACAACTGGCACACCTTCTCAATTGGATGTTGACTATCCAGAACCCCAGGAAGTCTTAGTTAGCAAAGAAGCCCGCTTGCAGTTTTGTAGATAATGTCTCTCTGGGGCTGTGATTGCCCTCTTCCGGCTCTAGCTGCCTGTCACCAGAGAGGGATGGTCTGCAGCTGGCTAGTTCTGTTCAGTCCTTTGTTCTGTGCATGGGCCTGGTGGTGTCTTAGGTTAGGGCTTTTTACGTGGTAGCTATCCCACAGTCTGGTTTGCTAGACCAAGTTAGTTTGCTCAGGTTGCTCTCGGGGCATTCAGGCCCAGTCTTTAAGCAATGCAGCCCGCGCCTCACTGCCTAGCCCCTGCTTGCTAGTGGCGGGTGCAGGCATCTGTGCTGCTTGTCCGCTGGGGGAGTTACCGTTGTGCTCATAATCTGTGGGTTTTAATTATTTATTTAATTTTCCTCCCTGTTATGTTGCCCTCTGTGCTTCCAAGGCTCACCACAGGCTTGGCAGTGAGAGTGTTTCCTGATGTTTGGAAACCTCTCTTTTTAAGACTCCCTTCCCAGGATGGAGCTCCAACCCTACCTCTTTTGTCTCTTTTTTTTGTCTTTCATATTTTTTCC
This sequence comes from Oryx dammah, assembly GCF_014754425.2. Lineage (NCBI taxonomy): Eukaryota > Metazoa > Chordata > Mammalia > Artiodactyla > Bovidae > Oryx > Oryx dammah. The sequence goes on along the minus strand of NW_024070211.1, from coordinate 30,640,536 downwards.
TACCTCCTTTCGAAGACAATGGGCTGCTTTTCTGGGTGCCTGATGTCCTCTGCTGGCATTCAGAAGTTGTTTTGTGGAATTTACTCAGCATTTAAATGTTCTTTTGATGAATTTGTGGGGGAGAAAGTGGTCTCCCTGTCCTATTCCTCTGCCATTTTAGGACACCCCCCCCCCCACCTCCCATCCACCCAAGAACTTCTTGATGAAAGCAAAAGAGGAGAGTGAGCAAGTTGGCTTAAAACTCAACATTCAGAAAACAGATCATGGCATCTTGTCCCATCATTTCATAGCAAATAGATGGGAAAATAATGGAAATAGTGAGAGACCTTATTTTGGACTCCAAAATCACTGCAGATGGTGATTGCAGCCATGAAATTAAAAGACGCTTGCTCCTTGGAAGAAAAGCTATGACCAACCTAGGCAGCATATTAAAAAGCAGAGACATTACTTTGCCAAGAAAAGTCCATATAGTCAAAGCTATGGTTTTTCCAGTAGTCGTGTATGGATGTGAGAGTTGGACCATAAAGAAAGCTGAGAACCAAAGAACTGATGTTTTGAACTGTGGTGGTGGAGAAGACTCTTGAGAGTCCCTTGAACAGCAAGGAGATCCAACCAGTCCATCTTAAAGGAAATCAGTCCTGAATATTCACTGGAAGGACTGATGCTGAAGCTGAAACTCCAATACTTTGGCCACCTGATGTGAAGAACTGACTCATTTGAAAAGACCCTGATGCTGGGAAAGATTGAAGGTGGGAGACAGAAGGGGACAACAGAGGATGAGATGGTTTGATGACATTACCAACTCAACGGACCTGAGTTTGAGTAAGCTCTGGGAGTTGATGATGGACAGTGAAGCTTGGCATGCTGCAGTCCATGGGGTTGCAAAGAGTTGGATACGACTGAGAGACTGAACTGAACTGAACTGAACTGAACTGAACTACCTTTTTGGAGCAGTCTCTCGGAGCTATCTTGGTCTGCTGCCTCCTGGGCTACAGTCCTCATTTTTGCCCCAAATAAAACTCAACTTGCAACTCTCAAATTGTGCATCTTTTTACTTGACAGCCTCAAAAATTTACCATCTACTGAGGTTAAGATATACAAATAAATGTAATGTGAGTGAGAGAGTGAAAAGAGAAATGTCTGCACTTATGTATTAGTCCACCATTGTTCTGAAAGTTTCAGTTATAGAGAACTTTTACTCCTAATAAAAGTCAATATGCACTGAGGGCTTATAATCCACTAAATATATTTTATCATTATAATATTAATGTTCAAATGTATATTATTATGATGACCACTTTACAGTGAGGAAACTGGGGCTCAGAGAGGCTAAGTTACTCAAGGTTACAGAGCTTGCAAGTGGCAGAATGAAGACTCCAGCATTTTTACCCAACATAAACAGATTATTACTAGAAAGATCTTGATGTTCCCCTGAAATGTTCCTCTCCTTACTTGACTTTTGGAACTAACTCCACACTCCCAGGCCACAGAGACCAAGTCTTTCATTACTTGAAAAACCAATTAATGAGTTAAATTGCATCAAGTTAGTTTAATAGCCAGCAATTCCCTATTGTAATTATAGTTCAGGCTGCTACCATTTTTACCACAATTATTGGTCCACAATGCATTTCCTCCTTAGTTCCCTGCCTTTTTTCTCCCTGATTCTACCCAACCTCCCCAGCACCCTCACCCCCACAGAGACACTATGCTGAGTACTGATGCTGCAGCAACCTGGAATTTTTGTTTTCTGACTCACTTATCTCAAAGCCACAGCACATCTAATACCTTTGGGTTTGTGGTCCTTTTCTCTCTTATTCCAGCCACTGTTTATCTGGCTGTCTCTTTGTTCACTTTTTCACTTAACAGATGTTTGCTACAGGTTGCAAGCCCACTGGTTTAGCAGCCATTGTTCTGGTAATAGGTATACAAAGAGGGAGAGAAGATGTAATTCTTGCCTCCGAAGAGATTCCAGTCTAGGTTGGAAGCCAGACATACACATATTATAACACAGTAAAAGCATAATATTGTTAAATAAATATGCCAAGTATCATGTGTGACAAAAGGGTATCCTTTAAGTCAGTCCCCGAAATGGTAGGGAATTCTTCACAGGGGAGATAGCATTTAGACATAGATCTGATGGAGGAAAAGGAGTATTTTGGATGTTGGAGGTAGGGCACTCCAGGGAGAGAAGGCAACATGTGTGAAGCCATTAGGTGTGAGGCAGCCTGTGAAAGAGTACAGTGAGTCCAGGCACTTGGAGGAATTGGGTTTGGGAGAAAAGCAGAGAAACCTGGGAGCACAGTCTGGAAAGGGCAGCAGGGCCACCTTGCAAAAGGCTGTTTCTGCCAAGCAGAAGGGCTAGCTCTGATTCTGTAGATCTGGAGTCTGTCCTTTCTCACTCTGTCCTTTTTTAAATTTTTATTTCTATTTTTTAATTTTAAAATTTATTTATTTGACAACTCCAAGTCTTAATTGCAGCATGCAGGATCTTTAATTGTGGCATGCAAACTCTTAGTTGTGGCATGTGGGATCTAGTTCTCCAACTAAGAATGGAACCTGAGCCCCCTGTCTTGGGAGTGTGGAGTCTCAGCCACTGGACCACCAGGGAAGGCCCTCTCATGGTGTCTTACAAGGAGAGTGAGAGAAAGTTGGTTTTTTTCTTCTCTTCAGAAAGGCACTAAATTCATCACAGGGGTTCCACCTTCATAACCTAATTACTTCCCAAAAGTCTATCTCCAAATACCACTATATTGAGAATTAGGATTTCAATAGAATTTTGGAGAGACACAAACATTCAGTCTATAGCAAAGAGGAAGATGCAATAAAATTTGGTTACCAATTGAATATGGGGGATTAAGAAGGAAATTTAGGAAAAGATGAGGATTCCCGTTTGGGGCAGTTATAAATCTACTGGCTATGGCAGGAAGAGAGGAAGAAAATCTGGAGGGACAGGAGGGATCTACAATGAGTTTGTCATTTGTCATGGTAAGTTTAACCTCATGTCATCCAGCGGTGATTTTCAGGAGATGCTTGTGCACACACGAGAAGAGTGGTCTGAATGTGATGTTTAGATGTTATGGTCATCGCACATGGAGGCAGCTGCAGTCATTGGGTTTGGTTGGTGATTCAGTGCAAAATACATAGGGAGGAGAGAAGGGGGCTGAGGGTAGAACCCCGGAAAACCATGCAAATATAGAGAAAGTGATGAGCACATATAGGGCACTGAAAAGCGTAGCCAGTGGCGGAAGAAAAATCAGGAGGAAAAACCTCACAAGAACTACAGAGGAGGAGAGTTTCAGGGATCATGAGTCCTAACAGTTTCACAGGTTGCAGGGAGGTTCAGAGAGCAAGGATTCAAAGCACTCTCTGAATTTGGCAAGAACATTGCTAGTGCCTGTATCAGTGCGCTAGGGCAGCGGTACCGAGTACCACAGACTGGGTTGAAAACAACAGAAATTCCGTGTCTTGTAGTTCTGGAGGTGTGAAGTCCAAGATCGAGGTACTGGCAGGGTTGGTTTCTCCTGAAGCCTGTCTCTTTGGCTGCCAGATGGCCATTTTCTGACCACCCCCTTGCATGGCCTTTCCTCTGTGCACAGGCACAGTGAATGCCTCATCCTCTTATGAGGGCCCAGTCCTCCGGACTACTCTGGTGGTCCAGTGGTTGACTCTGCTTTCACTGCAGGGGGCTTGAGTTCTATCCCCAGTCGGGGAGTTAAGATCCGGCATGTCATGCAGCGGGACCAAAAAGATGAAAACAAAAGAAACAGCAACAAAAAAGACAGCAGTCCTACTGGATTAGGATGTGCTGCTTTAAAGGGTGTGCTTAATCGGTCAGTTGTGTCCGACTCTTTGCAACCCCTTAGAGTGTAGCCCTCCAGGCTCCATTGTCCATAAGGATTCTACTGGACTAGAGCCTGACCTTTATGATCTCGTTTTAACTTAAGCACCTCTTCAGAGGCCTTATCTTCAAATACAATCCCATTCTGAGGTACTGAGATACTCCAGTACATTCCAGTACAACAAATAACAGAATTTTGTTTGGGGCATGCAGTTCAGTTTACAACAGTGCCCTTGGCTGGGACAGTGCAGCAGTGGGATCTGAAGGTAGATTACTGTGGACTGAAGACAGAAGAGTGGGTAAGAGCAAGGACCAGTGAGTGCAGACTGCTCTCTGGAAGGTTGACTAGAAGGCGGAGGAAAGTGAAAGAAACTGTTAGTCATTCAGTTGTGTCCAACTGTTTGCTACCCAATGGACCATAGCCCGCTGGGCTCTTCTGTCCATGGGGTTCTCCAAGCAAGAACACTGGAGTGGGTTACCATTTGTTTCTGCAGGATATCTTCCCAATCCAGGGATTGAACCCATGTCTCCTGCATTGGCAGGCAGATTCTTTACCACTGCACCACCTGGAAAGTCCTGTGCACTCACTCTAACAAGGCTCAAATAGCTTCATTCAAATCACATTATTCTGGCTTCCAGATTGTAGCCCTGTTAGGAGCAGGTGTAACACTCTTGTAGGAAGAAGTCTGATCTCGGGGAGAAAGATGAGTTCCCCCTTCCCCCAATGATGTCTGCTCTTAACGGGAAAGCCTCTGCCTCCTCACTCCCTTGATGCAAGAGGAACATTTGGTCAGGTGTGGCATCATCTTCCTAATCTCCTAGGTGCATGCAGGAATTGGGTCCTGCACTGTCAGATGGAAAGGACCAAGGGCTCCTCACCGAGCGTGGGGAGGGGAGGAGAGGAGAATGGTTGGAGCGTGGTCTGCCCACCGCCCTCAGCAGCACCAGGCGGCAAGGCGGGATGGGGCTCTGACCCAGTTTCCACTTGGCTGGTTGACTGGAAACAGCTACTCACTGGGCCACTGGGTTCTTTCCGAAGAACAGGGAAAAATGGTGGTTTGGGGTAGGTGGGGGCTGGTGGGGCAAGAAAGGCAGAAGCAAACACAAGCCCTGTCGCCTGGTAGTTCCACCACCAAAGAAGGCTTTCGTCCAGAGGCCTGGGCTACTACCTCAAATGTGGGAAGAAGAAACAGGGAATTAGAGAAAGATGCAACCACTAAATAAGCCGAGGCACTGCTTAAAAACCCCTTAGATAAACAGATCATCTTCCGGTACAACAAGGTGGAAGCCTTGTCCCAGCTCATAAGGGACATGGCGGGCAGGCTCTTGTGCCCGGAGTGTCTGGCTTGCCTTCTCCTCCTGTGAATATTCTTATGTTAGCTCCCTTTTCAGGGTGCTCTTCAAGAGGTCTGATCTCTTCCTTCCCCTCTCTAAAAGCCTCTCTCAGCAGCTACAGGGTTCCCAGGTTCAGCAGAGTCTGGGCATTAATCACTAGGGCCCATGGAGCTGAGACAGCATCCCTCAGCTGACTCAGCTCAGACCCAGAGCTGTGGGAAAGGTTGAGTCTGTACAGCCCCCAAGCCATGTTTTCCCACTCAGAATTCTACAGGGTGTCCATAAAGTCTGGAAACACAGATAATGTTATTTTATTTTATTTTTACAGATTGGAAATGTCCTTGGCAGCAAAATGTGCATTTGACTACATTTCCAGATTTTATGGATGGATGAGGGTGGTCGGTAAGAGTCATGTTGGGGAACTGGTTATTCTTGTCTAATATTTATCTTTTTATTCACTCAACCATGTGAACAGTGAGTTTGAAGTCCTATTCTGTGCTCCCTACCACAGAAGACACAGATATGCACAAAATAAACTGCCCTGGAGTGGTTTACAGTGTTCTCTGTAGAAATGATACTTACATAAATACTTTGAGGCAGAATATCTGTATTTCTTTTCATACTTGTCATAAAATGTAGGGAAAGTCCTGCTCAGAACTCTTTTTAACTGATCAGTGGCAGAAACTCAACTTCAACTTAAGCAAAAAGGGAATTATTATTTTTTTAAAGGGGAAATATTTATTTAAAACTTTTTTATTGAAAGGAAACAGGAAACTATTTATTGCTTCATGCAACTGGTAAGTACAAAGGCAAGTCTGACCTCAGGTACAGATGTATCCAAAGGCTTGTAGTGACATCAGGACTCTGCCTGAGAGTGAAACCAACCTGCAGAGCAGAACCTGGAGCTGAGTATCACAGAGGTTCTCTCCAGGTGCCAAGAAAGACAACTGCTGGGAGCACTTAACTCCACAGACCTCCTTGCATCTAATACCCATCTGTTCAACCTTCTGGAAGATCTGTTTATTCCTGGATGACTTTCATGATCAAATCTGGACCAATCACCCTGGCTTGGAGATGGAATACTCACATTGGCCATGTTGGGTTAAGTGGCTACCTGATGAATGGAACATTAGGAAGCACAAGCCCCAGATAAATGGGTGCTGCCCCAGCTAATCACAAATACCTCCTACTGTTAGGAATGGTTTTTAGCCAATAAATAGGTCATAAGGGAAGGATGGGGTGAAGCATAAGACAGTTTCTACAAAAGAAAAGCAGGCCACAGGAAGACAGAATTTGAGCAATTGCGAGTCATGGCAGTTTGCTGTGTCTTGGGGTCCAGGGCAAGAACAGAGTCAGAAAACTAGATGAGCATGGCAGATGGGGCAGGATTTAAGAAAACCTAAGATACCCCTGGAAGAGTTTGGGCTTTCTTTTTTTAATTGAATGAAAGATTCTTTAAACTGTATAGTGTTTTACAGTTTTGAAAAGTTTCACACACGTGATTTCATATAAGGTCATAATAACCTTTCTCCCCCTACTCTTAGGCTGCCCCTATCTACTTCCCTCTCCCCAATGGTAACCAATAGTTTGCTCCCTATATCTGCGAGTCTGCTTTTCTTCATTTGTTTTATTCACTAGTTTGTTGTATATTTTGAAAAAAATTCCACATGTAAGTGATAGCATACAGCATTTCTCTTTCTCTGTCTGAATTATTTCACTTTCTATCATAATACCCTTCAAGTCAATTCATGTTGCTGCAAATGGAAAATTTTTATTCTTTTTTTTATAGCTGAGTAGTATTCCATTGTGTGCGTGTGTGTGCATGTGTGTGTGCGTGTGTGTGTGTGTGTGTGACATCATTATCCATTCATCTGTTGAAGGACACTTTCGGTCTTTGTGGGGAGGGCATGTGGAACAATTAAAACTATTAAACAGTGGATTGAAGTCAGGAAAATAAATCTGATTTCAGAATGCTAGGTGGGTTGAGATGGAAGAAACGCAGAGTCAACCACAGAGGAGGATATTCCAGTAATCCAGATGAAGGTCAGTGGGAGAGGGTCTCAACTGAGTGGTCACCATGAAATGGAATAAAAGAACTCAGTGCAGTCAAACTGAGTTTGTCCAGTTGAATGCAGAGAATGGGCAGGGGGAGGGAGTCGAGTGATGTCGGAATGTCTCCCCTAACTGGCTAGTTGTGATCAGCATGGCAGTTGATGAGAACTAGTATCAGCTCTCATGGGTGTATCCAGCCAAAGTGGTTTCCACTAAAACTTATACAGAACACTGGTTATTTCTAAGGACTGAATTGCTAATGCTTTTGCCTTAGTCAAGTTCACTCTGGACCCAGAACCATTGTCCCTGAGGGGGAGTGGTATTAATCCAACTCTCAAATCGGTATCTTTTCTTTCAAATGATTTTCTGTATTGACCTGTCTGCCTGGAACAGATTCAAACTTATAAAGTCATTTCTAGCACTTCTCTAATGTTGGAAACATGAGCTCAGTCTGGTTGTTGATAATACAACTTCATTTTACACCTGAGAAAAGGACTCAGATGAGGGGGTCAGTAGCTGAGTTTAAGGCACAATCAAAGATGGCTGCTAAAATATCTACCCAGCCACAACAAAAATGAAACAGGAGTTGAATGTGAGCAGTCAACTTTCAACTGACTTGAACACTGTGATATTCCATTTGTGTCCTCATGGGCCCCGGGCCCCCTTCAGGAAACCCAGCAAAGACTCCTTGCTCTTTACTCAAGCAGATACTCAGGGATCTGTTTTTGTGTTTCTAACTTGGCTTGTAGCCTTCTACAGCTCAGTAGCCACAGTTTCTGTTGAACCAGGAGAAACTGCACACATGTAGGCTAGGGAGGTGCTCTCATGTGTCTCCAGGGGAGTGTGTCTGGGTTAACTTAAGCTGGGAATGTGCTGACAGATAGGGAGAAAGTCAAGAGAAGGCATGATGTGTGATTAAGGGGCCGAAAGGACTGGCTTGGGAGGTGAAAGTGCTGACATTAGCTTGCTTTGCACCACCAGTGCCTAGAGATGCGGTCTGACAAAAGGTGCCAGCCACATGGTAGGGTGTGGGCTCTTGGGGAGAGGATAGGTTATTGTGGCCTGGAGGGGTTGAATCAGAGGAACAGAGGAAAAGAAAAACTAGCGAGGAGACAGGATTGTCCACTAAGGGATGGACGTTAGCAGGGAAGTGAGAGAATTAGACAGAAGTGAATTCTCGACTCTAAACAGCATCCCACATAGAAGAAAGAATACTGAGTTAGGATGAGTGGTTAGGAAGGGTGTGTACACCCCTGCTCTCTAATCTAAAGGATTTGCCAAACTGATCTTGGCTGTTACTTTTCCTATACCTAAGGGTGGCAACAAGCCCAAAGAGAGACTGGCTGGATGTGGATAAAAATACAAAAATTTGCTTCTTATTACTTTCTTCAAGAGTATAAGCCCTCAATATAAGTAGAGACTGGACTACTGTCTCTGTTTCAACGTTTTTGTCTAAGAACATCTTTCTGGAACATGTACTGCACATGTCACCTTGGCTGTGGGAACTTTTTTGATCACTCTAGGTCAAGGCCATTTCTCTCTCTGCCAAACTCTTCTTTCTAGTACTTCTCTTACTCTACATTGGCTTAAGTGTATCTGTGTATTTGTGTCAATCTCCATTGCCTGGTAAATATGATGTAATCAATATGACTGAATATATGCTTCCTGTTCCAGGGTTTAGTTACTGTTCTAGCAGTTATAATGATTTTTGTTGTTGTTGCTCAGTCTCTAAGTCGTGTCTAACTATCTGTGACCCCATGAACTGCAGCACGCCAGGCTTCCCTGTCCTTCATTATCTCCTAGAATTTGCTCAAACTCATGTCCATTGAGTCAGTGATGCCATCTGACCATCTCATCCCCTGTTTCCCCCTTCTCCTCCTGTCTTCAATCTTTCCCAGCATCAGGGGGTATTTTTCAATGAATCAGTCTTCACGTCAGGTGGCCAAAGTATTGGAGCTTCAGCTTCAGCATCAGTCCTTCCAATGAATGTTCAAGGTTGATTTCTTTTAGGATTGACTTGTTTGATCTCCTTGCAGTCCAAGGGACTCTCAAGAGTCTTCTCCAGCACCACAGTTTGAAAGCATCAGTTCCTCAGTGCTCAGCCTTCTCTGGGCTTCCCTGGTAGCTCAGCTGATAAAGCATCTGCCTGTAATACAAGAGACCTGGGTTTGATCCCTGGGTTGGGAATATCCCCTGGAGAAGGAAATGGCTACTCACTCCAGTATCTTGGTCTGGAGAATTCCATGGATTGTATAGTCTATGGGGTCAGGAAGAGTTGGACATGACTGAGTGACTTTCACTTTCAGCCTTCATTATGGTCCAACTCTCATATCCATACATGACTACTGTAAAAAGCATAGCTTTGACTATATGAACCTTAGTCAACAAAGTAATACCTTTGCTTTTTAATATTCTGTCTAGATTTGTCATAGCTATTCTTTCAAGGAGCAAGTGTCTTTTAATTTCTGCATTTATTGTTAAGTGCTAAATGCATTTATTGTTCACAAAACGATGAAAAGATTATTATTTTCTAATTTTTGTATAACATGTATCTATATATGTGTATAGACATAAACATATGTATAAATACATATATACACATATACATGTTTAATAGATTATACATATTGATGGGTACATATGTATATACATGTTGTTTTTGCTCTTACTATCAAATTGAAAGAAAAAATTGTTGTTTCGGGGTTGGGAGAATGTTGAATACACCTTCCTCATTTCTTCTAAGTGATGGGACTCCACTTTTGACTTTTCTTCATCTACTCACTCCTCCCCTGGAGGAGAAGTGACGTAAACTGGTGAATTTGGAAAGGAAAGTGTAGCCTGGTCCCTTCTTCATCCTCTTTCCCTTGAAGTGAGCCCAGTGCAGGAAACATACCCTCTGACTGGCTCCTCTAGATCTCAAGTTTTCCAGGGACAGAATCTGCCCTACAGGAGACTATGCCCCAGCCCAGCAGTGTCTGTAATGGGCAGGTAATTCCCTGTGATTCTGGGATACAGAATGAAAAAACCCACTTGTCCCCTGATTAAGCCCCATTCACCAGCTTTAATCATAACAAAGGTAATATTTTGCACTCCATCTGCTTTCTTCTTCCTTCATATTCTTCAGTTGGCTCAGAATTTTGGAGAGGAAAAAGGGTGCCATTTACAAAGTGCTCTTAGGCTCTAGCACCATGCCTCATAAGACTCAATGATTCTTCCTCACTCCCTGCACTCAAAGACTCCTTTGAGTTTTCAAAACATATCTCTTGCCTTCTGAGTTTGGTTTTCCTCTTCTGTGTGGGTATGAAACTGGATACCACCATCCCACCACTCGCCTTCCATCCTGACAAGTTAATAGGAGAGAAGAGACAAAGTGAGTTGGAGTGAAGATTCGGAAACAATCTACATTTGGTTTTGTCACCATCTTGATAACTAACTAAAGAGGGGTATTGGATCCTGCACACTGGGGGTGGGGTGTGTGTGGGAAACCTAAATATTAAAGATACTCTTTGCAAGTTTCTGAAAGGGCCTCTATCACTCTTAAGGATGAGCAAGATGAAGCCATGCTGAAAGGACCTTAAAGAAGCCAAGGAAGAGGGTTAATATCATTTTGCTGAGAAAGGTACTAGGTTCTTTCTGTAGTTGCTAATCTGTTCTATTGTACAGATTTGAAACTTAAGTGAGAGAGGACAAGAAACTTGTCCAGGTCCACAAAGGGAGTAGGAAGGAAAGTCTGGGTTTGAACTTATCCCTGCCTGACTCCAAAGCCCTGGTTCTTTCTCCTAGAATGAGTGAGAATGAGGAGGGCAGTTAGAAGTCAAGGGGCATCCGTAGGGTAAGCAGGAGACAGTGGCAATGGGGTCTCAGGAGTGGGAGAGAGGCCATGGTGTCTGGGCTTAGAGACAGAGATGAATGGAGATGACTTCACCTGACCCCATTTCCTTGACCCTTTTAGAACTCTCTCCCCATCTGCCTTAAATGTGCCAAAATGTTGCTCCTGGTAATTGAGAGAGCACAGTCAACTAGGTATGTGTGCCACACCCTGGTTGTTCCAAGAACCTAGATTTGGGTTCCATTTTCCTTCTTCAAGAGATGCCTTCTAGCTTTTCCACTTCCCTCCAAGTTTCCCTGCACCCCCCTGCAAGCTCATGACCCCTCCTAGAGGAGCTGGGATGGAGTGTGGATGGAGGCCCATGCACACACACGCCTGTGTCTTGAGTGTTGTTGAGTTGAGAAACAGCAGTGGGGGAGGCTTGGCAGGCAAGGTGGCCCAGGGCATGTCAGTGATGAGCTGGGGAGGAGAGGGGTCTTTCGTACATTCACACAGGAGACTGGATGCTGGTGAGGGATGACCACTTGGCTGAGCCTGAGCTGTCTGGATGAAGTCTGGTGGAGACAGCAGAAGACTGCTTGTCAGAACCGACTGGCTGGACTCATAACCTCCCTGCTCTGTCCACCCCATGCTGAAGCCTCTGCCTCCAAGAGAGGCACCCCCTGCTCTGGTCTGCCAGCTTCCTTTCCTGGCCAAGGAGGAAGAGGAGGCCTGATTACCAAGGGCAGCTGTGAGCTCATGGGAAGAACAATGGGCTCAGGGAAGTTGGGATCGAGTCCTGCTGGAGATTCCATTCGAGCTTGCTTTCTTTGAGGTCAGAAGCACACACGAGCCAAAAATGGACAGATAGTGAGGAAGCCTGTGGACCTCAGGGTCAGTTTTCCCACCTCTTCAGTGAGGATTACAGCACCCACCACACCAGACTATGAGAACGAATCAGAGATAATTTTGGCAAAAACAAACACCCTGCTTGGCACATCCTGAGCCTTAAATGAAGGCTGAACAGCACAGGGTGGAGAGCTGCAGCCACACTCACTGGACTGGACTGGAATCAACTGGTCCTATCTTTATTTTAAAGTTTGATATTTTGTTCACTGTGGATTTTTCTCATTAGTACAGATTTTAAAGTATTTCATTACACTACTATACATCTTGATTATTGAATTTGTTTGTGAATCCCTAAAATTTTGTGCCTGAGGCTCCTGACTGGCTTGCTTCCTTATAATCAGGTCTCTTAATTCTCTGTGCCTCAGGCTCCTCTTCTGGAAAATGGGAATAATAATATCACCTACCTGATAGCCCTGTGCTGAGGGTGAAATATGTCAAAACATGTTCTTCCTCTTTATCTTCAGCAGATCCTTGAAATGAATAAGCAGTCAGTGAATGTTGGGCTTCCCAGGTATGGTGCTAGTGATAAAGAATTCACCTGCCATGCAGGTGATTCAAAGAGATGCAGGTTTGATCCCTGGGTGGGGAAGATCCCCTGGAGAAGGAAATGGCAACCTGCTCCAGTATTCTTGCTGGGCTAATCCCATGGACAGTGGAGCCTAGCAGGCTATATAGTCCATGAGGTCACAAAGAGTTGGGCAGGACTGAGCACAGCACAGCAGTGGATGTTAGCCATCATTCTGGGTGTTGTTGATGCTGTCATTAGAATGTTAATCATTCTATCAGCCTGCAGAGAGACCCTACAGATGAGAAGGTCTCTGTTGAGGGGGAAGAGGATGAGCCGCATGGATATGGGTCAGATGAAGGAGCCCTGGATTCCCAGCTGGGGTGCCTGGGGGCTTCTCCAGAGATGGGGGCAAGCATACAGGGGAGAGGCAGCCCCACTAGAGCTCCTGCAGAAAATGCTGGCCGTGCAACTGCTCTCTGGAGACACCACGAGTTGCCTCCGCAGCTTTTCCTTTCGGGACTTGTTTAACATTTCAAACAAGAATGAAATAAATAACTGCAGTGTTTATGGAAACCTAAGACAGAAATGAAGACGACTAAGGAGAAAGAGAAGTGGAAGCAGGCCAGGAGGGGTTTAGAGGATCCCCCTTTCCTTGGAGTTAGCAGTTTTGTGCTTCAATTTGTCAGTCCTTCTTACCACATCCATGCATTTTCTCCCCTAGCAACCCCTCCACTCATACGCATAGATTCACATGCAGACTTGTGGGCGGGGCATGCATGCCCACGCGTGCGCGCATGCACACACACACACTTTGCTGGTCAATGGACAAAGTGGGTCCTTCCAGATCCCCAGGGACTTGGAGCAGCTTCCCTGTTCCCAACTCCATAGTCCCTCCATCCCTTGAGCCACGGGGCAGAGGAGAGAAGATATTTCTCATTAAACCCAGGACCATAAATTTGTCATGGTTCCATCTTTTTTCTGGTTTGAGTCGTCTGTCTGCAATTAACTAACTACAGGGGTAGACAGTCTAACGACCTCAAGGGCAGGAGATGATGTCGCTCCTCCATCCTCACACCCCTGGAGAAGGATCTGCTCTGTACACAGCACAAGAAATACTGGACACAATCCTTCTCTTCAACTCACTCACGGAGATGAACCACAGCCTTAGAGATGCACAAAAATGCTTACAATACAAGGCTGACTCGGAGACTGGGCTGCTCAGAGACCATTTCAAGGAGAGCATGGTGTTTACTGTCAAGTCTGAAAAGTGAGTAACGGGTTGATATGGTGCTTTCCTGGTGGCTTAGATGGTAAAGAATGTGCCTGCAATGCAGGAGACCTGGGTTCGATCCCTGGTTTAGGAAGATCCCCTGCCTGAAGAATTCCATGGACAGAAGAGCCTGTTGGGCTACAGTTCATGGGGTTACAAAGAGCCAGACACGACTGAGTGACTAACCTTTTCGGTAGGGATAGATATATTTGAGGAAGCGCCAAGCAAATAGCTGGTTGCAGAAATGATGGAACGCGCTTGTCCCGTAGTTCCTTCAGCATCTTAGGAGGTAAGACCAGAGTGTTACTTAGCTGGGGATTTCCCTCAACTCCTCCAGTCTGGCTCTCCACTCTTCTTTATCCTGCTCTATGGCCCCAAGGCTGCCTCTGGGTTGTACTAATGTGCTTCTCCCTTGCCTACTGGTTCCTGATTAGGGCTAAGGGAGGAGGAGGGTCCTGGGTATATCTTCCCTAGGTTCCCCCCTTGCCAGGTTGCTGGGACAGCAATGCTTTCTGACAGCAAGGGCATTCATAAGCTGATCCTGTCCCTGTGCACCCAGGAATGGCAATGCTTCTATGTTGGATATTGTCAAGAGACAGCAAGAGGCTTCATCATCCCTTGTTGATTTCCTTTAAATCTGTTCTACCTTGTAGATAATCCCTTCCTTCAACTCTGTACTGTGTTCCAGCCTATAGACTCTTTCTTCCTAATGTGATGGCAGCTGATACAGAGACTTTAGGGCCACTTGGTTGAGACTAGTAAGTGCTGAGACTAGAGGCAGTACACAGGAGCCACTTCTCATGGTCCTTGCTAAGCTCTGAGTATGTAACTGGGCAGGACCCTAGGGGGGGCTTCCAGGGACAGGCCCTTTCCTGGTATAAGATAACTGTCCTTGATTCACATTTCCTGAGTTGGGTTGCAGGTGTGAAAATCTACCAAATGGAAGATGTTAACCACCTGATGACCATGAGCACATAGCCCCAGGCCTCCTGGAGCCTAAGGGCTGATAAAGTTCACCCCTGTGACACCACCCTGCTTCCTCATCATCAGCCAACCAGTCCATTGTTCAAGATCTGATCCTGTACCCTCTGACTGCCCCACACACCAACCAATCTGGCTTTTAAAAATACTTTGCTGAAAACCTTGAGGGAGCTCAAAGCTAAAGAGCATGAACCACCTCATCCGCTTGCATGGCTCTGCAATAAACTTTCTCTGCTCGGGTTTCAGTTTGGCCTCACTGTATGTTAGGCTCATGAACTTGCGTTAACAGGCACAGCCATGGGTACTGAGCACATGACCAAGCCTATGGAGAACTCAAAACTCCTAAAGCTGATTTTCAAATGAGACCTTTGGAGCCATCCTCCCAGGGGAATAATCTAGGTCAGAGAGACTGCCATGGGGAGTGTGCCAGCAGGCAAAGGCGGGAGATGACAAAGCAGATGGTGGTGCTCCTCCGGCGGTGAGCAGGCCAGCCCCGTGGTGGTGAGGTGGCATGCAGATGCTCAGCCCTGGTGGAATTCTGTTCTCTAACGTGGCTGCTTTGACTCAGCACTGCTGGGAGCCGCAGAGCATTCCTCTTTAGCATTTATGAGCTCATTATAAGCTCCCGAGAAAAACACCAACAAAGGGTGCTAAGTTCCTCTAGAATGGCTTTTAAATTATTTTTTTCTTTTTTGAAAAAAAAAAAAATCATGCTTCAAACAAAGCCTTAATTTATTGAATTCAAACAGAGAGAGGCAGCCACCCCCAACCCCACCCCCCGCCCCACCATTTCACCATTTCAACTTGATTTGAGACAGTTTTGGGAATGAGCAAAAAGTCTCAGTGGGAGAAAACTCCAGCCCACGGCTATACATTTTCTTTCATGGCCTGAGTACTGGCTTCTCAGACCAGCCTCACCATATAGACTCACAGGTGGGGCTGACGTACCAGAGGCTTCAGGGCTCAATGGAAGGAGCCAGAGACACAGCATCTCAAGGTACAGATTCAAATCCCAGCTCTCCTGTTCACTAGCTGTGAGCTTTGGGGTTCCTTCCTCAATATGTCTGAGTTTGTGTTCCCTCTTTTATAAAATGGGATGAGGGGTAGATCTAACTCACTCTTTCCTTGTGGTGGATAAATAAATGGTAGCTGAATAAGAATAGAAATGATACATATACACAATGGAATATTACTCAAATGTAAAAAGGAAAGCATTTGGGTCAGTTCTAATGAGGTGGATGAAACTAGAGCCCGTTATACAGAGTGAAGTAAGCCAGAAAGAGAAAGACAAATATGGTATATTAACACATAGACAAGGAATCTAGAAAGATGATATGGACTACCCTGTGCAGGGCAACAAAGGAGACACAGACTTAAAGAACAGACTTTTGGACTCAGTGGGAGGAGCGGGTGGGATGATTTGAGAGAATAGCACTGAAACATACACATTAACATATGTAAAATAGATAGCCATTGGGAGTTTGAATTATGATGCAGGGCACCCAAAGCTAGTGCTCTGTGACAACCTGGAGGGTTGGTGGTGGGGGTGGGGGTGGGGGTTGGTGCAGGGAAGGAGGTGGGAGGGGGGATACAGGATACAGGGGATGAATGTATGCCTATGGCTGATTCACACGGATGTATGGCAAAAACCATCACAATATTGTAAAGTGATTATCCTCCAATTAAAATACATAAATAAAGTTTTAAAAAAGTAATAATTTTAAAAAAAGAAAGTAGAAATGGAGGCCAGAGAAATAAAAGATTTCCATGTTGAATCAAATCTTTCTTCACTATAGATCTTCCTGAGGGATTATGGGAATGCTGTTTATTTTTAATCTATAGTAATATATACCATATTTAATATGGATCACATGGCAATTGCATTAGAAAAGCCTAGTAATTTTATGCAAAAATAAGTTCACAGCACACAGCCTCTCTCTCCTTGCCAGACCACCTGCCATGCCTAGAATGAAGATAGGCAGTATTCTTACCAATCATTGGCATTTTGACCTGGCCATCTCCTTCCTGGAATCCCACTTCTGCCCAGTTGTCTGAGTCTTCACAGTAAAATCAATTAAACAAACACATGTGTACTGAGTCTGTGCCAGAATCTTCATGTGGTACTCCCATCATTTTTCAATAGCTCTTTTCTTTTCTACCCCTCAATACCTCTTAAAATAGATGCCATTGCCCTTCTTTTAGAGACCAAAAAAATTAATATATGTCAGATAATAAATGACCCAGCTTCCAATCCCCAAGTGAGAGTTCCAGGTTTTTCTCACTATATCACCAGTTTCCATAACTGATCATAAGACATAGATAGTTTCTCCAGTCTAATCCATTGAACTCATAGCTCACTGCTCCCCCTACAAGTGAAAAAAATTCAGTGTAGTAGACTTCAAGGTCTTTACATAAAAACAAAACAAAAAACAGCCCCATTCTTGTAGCTGCATTTGTGCATGCTCAGTTATGTAGGACTCTTTGTGACCCCATGGAATGTAGCTGCCAGGCTCTTCCACCCATGGGATTTTACAGGCAAGATTACTGGAGTGGGTTGCTATTTCATCCTCCAGGGGAATCTTCCTGACTCAGGGATCGAACTGGCATCTCCTGCGTCTCCCACATGGCAGGCAGATTCTTTACCACTGAGCCACTTGGGAAGCCCCATTCTTCTAGCTAGAAACTGGATAAAATTTAGGTTATGTAGTAATAGGTAACTCACCTTTATTCAGTGTTTACTATGTATCAGACATTTGTTTCAAGCACATTTTATTTGGATTATCTCATTTAATCCTCAGTCTAGCTCTATGAAATGGTATTATTGCCCCCATTTTAAAGATGAAAAAACTGAGGCTCAGACTGGTTAAGGAATTTACCCATTTCCTACTGCTAGTAGGGTGCTAGCATTTGAGTCCTGGCCTTTGCCCTGACACTGTATTGTCAACCACTCCACTATCTGCTATAAGGAGGAGATGATTTCATGTGAGCTTACTCAACTGTGCTTTTGTTAAGAGTCCTATGAAATCCACGGTCTGTATCTGACAATCATCCATCAGTTTACCCAAATCACAGCAATAATAGTTAGAGCTCCCACTTACTATATGCCTGTTCAGTAGCACACACCAGGACCAGGAAGCATTTCATTTCTCTTCATGACAAGTTTATAAGAAGTCTTAGCCCCCATTTCCCAGATTCTCTGTTCAAAGTCAAATGGTAAGGAAATGGTGAAGCAGAAATTCCAACTCAGTAAAGCAATTATCCTTCAATTTAAAAATAAACTAATTTAAAAAATTAAAAAAGAAATTCCAACCCCCAATTTTTTTTTCTGAAAACCTACATGGTGGAGTTGCATCTTAAAGAATATATTTTTTTCTGTGTTCTTTAGTTTCCAAGTGATTGAAAACAAACAAACAATTCTGAGTGTAAAATAAATTCAATTAACTAATAAAAAAGGGTACTGCCCCTTTCATACATTTATGAGACACCTCAATATTAAATCAATCAGTAGCTTTCTTTCTGTGACTTCTCCCTTCCAAATATTCTTTGTTATCTGAATGTGTGCCTTAGTTACATAAAGACTTGGCCCTGTCCTATGTGTCTCTCAGAATGGAGCCTCTTCTCTGGATCAGATCCTGGGAGGCCCTTGGTGAGTATCTGTGGATGATGCTGATACAAGGATATAACTACAGAAGGAAGTCCTTGCAGTCCCAAAGGTAAGACCCACAGACCAGAGTTCTTTGCATAAGTCAGTCATCCTTTTCCAAAATTATGCATTTTTCCCCCTCAAAGCAATGATTCTAGGCACAGTCCTCAAAGCAAATAGTTCTGTTATAGTAGAGGTATATACAGCCAATTTTCCTATCTGTTTGTCAAGCACATTTAAAAACTTTGGCTGCCAATGAAGGGCCTTCCGTGGAGCTCAGAACTCCAAGTCTCTGTTCCAGGCTTCTGGAATGAGGCTCCTATGTGATGTCAATACCCCGAGGCTCCCCAGCTAACTCCCAAATGTGGGCAGTTGGAAGAACTGAGCTCCAGTGGGCACTGGCTCACGGTTGGAAAACTCACTTTCTTCCCAAGGCTTCTTTGGAAGCCTGGTTCAGTATGGATGTCAGATCCCTCTTAAGCTTGAGATAGAACTGAGAAGAGATGAGTGGGCAATGATGGAGGTGGAGAAAGTGACAGTCTCTAGGAAGGGGTGAAAAGGAAGCCAAAACTTTATGTAAATCTGCTTCCATGGCTATGGGATTCCACTTAGTCTATTTATTTATTCAACTTTTTGTCCCCATCGTGACTGGGTGGAAATAAAAACTATTTAGACACTAAAATAAAAATTGAACATGGTTCAGATTTCAAATCTCAAATTTTTAATGAAACATCAGGCAGCCTCTTCAGCATTCTCTACCTCATTTTTGCCCCTATCCCTTTTATCCTCCCTCCCTCTTTCTCTCCCTCTTATTTTCTCTTCACTCTTCTTGGTTCTTTCCCCTATCTTTCCTCTTTAGTAAGTAAATAATTTAGAACTGTCATACTTACGAAAGTTGCCATTGCCCATCTATTAGCTACTAGAGAAGCTCCCAAGATGGTGGGAAGGTTAGGTAGAAAAGATCTAGATGATACTGGTTTCCTTCAAAGGAACGTATTCATGGTGGACAGGCATGCTCTGGACACGTTGCCTGTCTGTACAACTAGCCTTGATTGTGCATGGTCTTTGGAGTTATGACGTCATGTTTCCTGGCATCATCTCTCCTCTTTCTCGTCTCCTGGATAGGAAACCAGTGCTTTACTCCAAGTTGGGCTGAACTTTGTTCTTTGTAACATAAGTATCTCCCTCTGTCTGAGCTGAAAGAAGGCTAGGTTCTTGCCTGAGAGTTGTGGCAATTGGAATTTAATGTGAGAACATGCACCTTCAGAAGCATTGGGAAGACTCCATAATTCCTGAAAGCATTATTCTTGGAAGATTTCTGTGTGCCTTCTCTACTCTAACATGTCCTCTCCCAGTCCCTTGACTTTTGAGTTGATATCAAACTTGGCCGGCGAGTTTGCTGGCAACCTTGTCAGATGCTAATTGAGCCTTTCTCTGAACTTCTGACAGTGAGCATACAAGTGGGTGACCAACCCAACCCAACCTGACCCAGCCGAACCCAATCAGATGTTTGCGGTTCTGAAGAATCTTGAGGAATGTGTCAGGAATCTTAAATGAATCCTCTTTATTCTTCTCTCTCCCCGCTTCCTGCAAGCATTTATTACTAAGTTAAGTTTCAGGAACAGTTTCTATCCTGCCCAATGCCCTATACTCAGTAACAGTCTGGGCTGGTCTTGGGTTGTTACTATCCTATCTTGAAGTATAGAACCCTGGTGAGTCTTTCCTTATCTTCAACTTGCTTTTATTTTAGCCCCAGTATTCAGAAGGACTCACTTGCAGAGACTTTCCTTGGTGGCTCAGATGATAAAGAATCTGCCTGCAGTGCAAGAGACCCAGGTTCACTCTCTGGGTGGGGAAGACCCTCTGGGGAGGGGAATGCTACCCACCCCAGTATTCTTGCCTGGAGAATTCCAGGGACAGAGGAGCCTGGAGGCCTACAGCCCATCAGGTGGCAAAGAGTCAGACATGACTAAATGACTAACATTTTCACCTTCTTCATTTCTTTTAGCTCTAAAATTCAGCAATTCTGAAATAATGAAAGATGACTGAGTGAACATACCGGTCTCTCTGAATCTCTACCTTGAGAATCTCAGTTGCATCTCTTGAAATCCTTATTCAGCTTAGTATTTAACCGAGTCTCCTGTAAAGCCATGTCATGCTTAGGGCTTTAATTTTGTGGTATACATCTCAGTAGAAAAGTGTGAGAAGTAACTTCTTCCACTTACTTTATCCCCTGCAGCATGTACCTGTTCTAATCAAATTGTTGGTAGTGTCATCAACTCCTTTCTAAGCAACTTGGGTTCACAACAGAATGATTCCTCTTCAGTGCCAGTCTAAACAAGTGTCATCAACCCTCATCCTAGGAAGTATTAAAAACAGAAGAGTCCCTTTGTGATTTTGAGTGGCTTTGTGACTTTCCTGGGGCAAGTGTTGGTCTCAGGCTTGTGTCTCCTCGTCATCCAAACTGTGGGTGGCCCGCGTTCCACCACAACCATGGTTGTGAGCTCAGAAGATTCACTCAACTTTCATCATAAAGCAGTAATCAAGCCCAGTTGTATGATTCACAAAGGGTCCCCACAGTTATCATTACATCTGATCCTCAAAGCAACCCTGTGTGCTCAGAGAGGCAATGGATTTTGACAACCAGGAATTGATGCCTCAGTGTGTGAAGCCAACTCCTGCACCACATGAGCTCTTGTTGATACCAGAGTGAACAAAACAGAACTAGGCAAGTATGTCTTCTGCACAAAGTCATCTGTTAAAGGCAGGCACAGGACTCTTGAGTCATCGGCTGGTTTGGGTCATCATGTGCTGTGCCTCATTTTTACTTTGCAGATAACTGAATGCTGAGAGGAATGTTGTACAGGGTGAGGGAAGAGCGGGGCTCTGAAGTTGGAGAGACTTGCTGATCCTCTCACTGCCTTTGCCCAACTCTGTGACCCCATGGAGTGCCGCACACCAGGCTTCCCTGTCCTTCACTGTCTCCCTGGAGTTTGCTCAAACTTATGCCCATTAAGTCGGTGATGCTGTCCAACTATCTCCACTTTGAGCAAAAGTGTATTTTATGGATACTCCATTTATAATAAAAAATAATAGCTAATCTTTATTAAGTGTTGACTATGTGCTCGGAGCTACACTAATGCTTTATATTATACCATGTAGCAAGCCTCAGTGGAGAAGGAAATGGCAACCCACTCCAGTGTTCTTGCCTGGAGAATCCTAGGGACGGGGGAGCCTGGTGGGCTGCCGTCTATGGGGTCGCACAGAGTCGGACACGACTGAAACGACTTAGCAGCAGCAGCAGCAAGCCTCAGAAGCCACGGGGTATTTGCACAATCTGTTCCCTGTGCGTATATACCTTGTAACTGGAAAACCCTCTGCATATATACCTTGTAACTCTGTCCCCTTCATTCCACATCTCTATGAATGTCACACATTCAAAAAGTACTTTCCTGGCCACTCTATAAATAGAGGCTCATACCCTCTACAATCACTCTTTCTCCCTCTTCCATGGCCTCATTTTTCTTTATAGCGCTCAACATCATTATAGTCTGTATTTGTTCATCTGTGTAATATTTCTCCTCCCACCAGAATATGAACTCCTTGAGAGCAAAGACATCCTCCCCACCCAACACCACCCCCACCCACTGTATTTCCAGCACCTCAAACAGTGCCTGGCACATCCCATTTTGCAGATGAGGAACCTGAGGTTCTGAAGGAGTGAATCATTTGCCTCAGGTGACAAAACAAGCAGGAGATGGAAGAGAGCCATGAATTAGGGAGTCAGACTCAGGAGCCCTGGACTCAGATCCAGCTTCACCATTGAGTCTCAACCTCTTTAAGTAAATTATAAAGTGCTTGGGCTGCATGGTCCATCCACTGTCTTGTCAGGGCCTTCCAGACCAAAGTTAAAGGACCCAGCTCTCTCAGCCATCCTCCCGATGACCTTGCTGCCCCTACCCTGCCCCCAGGGAAAGGCAACTCTGTTTCAGCTTAAATTCCCTTCTCTGTCTAGCTCATCCACATCATCTCCCTTCCCACGGCACTGTTTATGCACAGGGACCTGTGTTGATGCATATCACAGACCCCTTAGTCATTGTTTAGCCATTACACTTTGCTGGGGTAATTTTCCATTCCTCTGTTTATATTCTATCTGTGCTTCTCTCCTCCGCCTCCATTTTTAAGGGCAGAGAAAGACATGTTCAGTAATACAAGCAATAATAGTTATAATTAAGATGGAAGCACTTTGCCAAAAGGAGGATTTAGTTGTGATTTGTTGAATTCCATCCTGAGTGGATTATTTAAGAGTGAATTTAGGGCTCTTTTATGAGCCTTTCTGAACAAAGCAGTCTTCTGACGCTTCTATCTCTGAGGGCTTTGTGCCAGCCTTGGGAGGTGGGGAGTGAGCACAGGAGGGCACATGTTTAGCAAGGCCTGGCTGCTGAAAAAGCTTAAAAGGAGCCTTCAGGGCACATCCAAAAAGATCTTGCAGTGTGTCTTTTCTGACTCTGTATCTTCTCCTGGGCTTGGTCATTGCTCTCGGTAGAGAATGGGACTAAGTACCCCATGCCTGCATATGAGAACACATGTCTAGCTCAGCTTCAGTCTGAGTGCTCCCTGATGTGGATCTGGAGTAATTTTCCATGCTCTGCTTGAACTCATTACTTTTCCCACATCCTAGGATGGGACAGACAAACTAGACAGGGTGACAGCCCTAGCAGTTAAGGGAAAGGTGTCCTAGATGAGAGCCTGGTAGAGCTGGGCTTTGCAGGCGGCTCTTTGGTAAAGACTTTGCCTGCAATGCAAGAGACGTAAGAGACACGGGTTGATCCCTGGGTTGGGAAGACCCTCTGGAGGAGGAAATGGCCACCCACTTCACTATTCTTGCCTGGAAAATCCCATGGACAGAGGAGCCTTGTGGGCTACAGTCTTCGTGACTCAACAACAACACAGAGCTGAATTTGAATATGAACTTGAGCTTTACTCCCAAGGCATCTTTTCCTGCAACCCCAGTCTCCAGCCATCTGGAGTCCATATCAAGCTTGTTCAGTGGTTGTGTGGGGATGTTAACAGTGGAGACATGGTAGAGGGAGAAACTGGAGGGGTATTTGTGGATGCAAAACCTGTTCAATTTCAGCCGCATAGCTCCTGGTCCTCCTTGGTGCCTCAAGGGGCTGACCTTTTTCAGATTTCATTTCCAGGCTCCCAGAATCACATGACTTCCAGCTGAGTTCAGCTAGTAGGAGGCCCTGGGTGCAGTTGGGAGGGAGGCAGGAAATGTGCTGTGTTGTTTCTTCCTCACCTTCTGTATGTTGGGGTTTCACCAGTAGCAGCTGCTTGTCTTCCTGGACTCCAGATTCTACTAGACAAGTATTCTGTGGTTCCAGCTTCTGTCTGGTGGCCCCAGCCCTTAGGTTCTGATGGTCCTATCTCCTCCTTTGTCTGTGCAGCCCACAAGAGGCAGCTGCATCTTGCTGTTATTACCTTCTTATCTGCCTCATTATCCCTTGTCTGACTGTTAGCTCTTCTTCCGTCTCCTGGCTAACTAATTCCTGGTACCAAAATCCCTCTGTTTTAGATATTCAGGTGTGACTTTCATTACTTTTGGTTGGACACTGACTGATACAGTGAGGTCTGAATTTAGGAATGAAGCTAGGTGAGCACTTTCTTTGTGTCAATTTCTGTTTCCCCTTATCCACAGAAGACATGCATGATAAATATGAACTCATCACTATAAGGTTATACAGTTGTGAAAAGGTCTATGCTTTTATTTTTTCTCACAGCAGAGTTTGATGAAGCAAAATACCAAAGGTTGAAGTAAAGACCCTTTAATAATAAAGAAGTGTAGGGGAAAAAAAAAGGAAAAGAAAAGATGGCTTGGTCTCCTATTTTCTCCTCTTTCTTTTGAAATCAGTCTTTTTCACTCTGTGTTTTGAATATGGTTCAAACTTTCTCTTCTATGTCCAACTCTTGATTGGTAAAGAGAGGGAGAGGGAGAAAGAAGTCAGCCCAGCAGGCAGCAAACCTAATGTGCAATCATTATGTGTGAACACTGTGTGCTTGGGTGAGCTGGAATTATTCATCTGAGAAGACATGAACCTGACTTCACTTATTTGGGCTTTGGGATCTGACCTCATTGGAAGCTGAAATTCAAGGGAAAAAAAGAAGGGCAACGGGGGCAGGGCGGGGGGGCAAAGGAGAGGGAAGCAGGAGATGAAGCACATTCTTCCTTGGCGATGGGAAGTTGTTCCTTTGTCAGGAAAGCTGTTCATTTTTGAGGGCTAGACACTTTCTTCATACTCAGGTGTGAAGCTGGCTTCGGAAGTGAGTTTAGCTTGCCTGTGTGCTTTTATAAATGTGTTGGCTGCTCAGCAAATTCAGTATGGAAACCTTTTAGGTAAGCAGAAGAGAAAATTATATTTTAGGAAGTTCATTTAATAGAAGGTCAGAGTATAGAATCAAGAATGAAAAAAGGAGATTCTATGTTCTGGGCTTTCAAAGGGTGTGTGTGTGTGTGTGTGTGTGTGCGTGCATGCATGAATACGTGTGACACACACTAATTCAGACCAGCTGGGGTGATCTCACAGGGACCCCATGAGCCAGAGCTGTCGTTTCTCCATAGAGAGCACATCTCCCCTGGAAGTGTGTACTCAGGTGCAGTTGAAGGGTCTGAGGTCATGGCTGTGGCCCTGGCCAAGATCCTCCCAGGCTTCGGCCTCTGCTTCCTCTGGAGACTGTTGGTTAAGAGCCATCCTTCAGAGGTCAGAGCCAGAGCATGAATGCAATGTGCATGAGGACAGCATGAATTAACCTTGGAGGCCAGTGGGCCTTGTTAATCCAGACATTGTCTTTCTTCTTGAAGAAGCTGGATGTCTCTTTCCTCTCTTTCTTCTTCCCTGGCCTTTGAGACCTTGAGCAGTAAATTTCTCTGGGGTGAATTACAAGGAACTTCTTCAAAGAGGCAGGGATGAGACAAACCTTTCCTTGGACCATGCCTCCACCTCATTCTGCTTTTCCAGAGCTCTGGTGGGCCCTGGATTCATCCAGAGTCCAGGGCATTGTGCTTTCTAAAAAGGCCAAGAAGACCCACTTATGTTGGAACTAAGGACAGGAAGATAAAGTAAAGGAAGAGAGATTTCTTAAGGGGATACATTACAGGCTTGTACACTAGGATAGGACTAGAAAGGTCGCTTGGGTCACTATATTTATTCAAGCAGTAAAAACTTCTTGAGATTACTGAGGGGTTCTGTACCCTGAAAGAGTTTCTCTTGGCTTCTTCTGTCTACTATTATATCCCAGGTTAAGCTTGGGAGATGGGAGGGGAGGTCTGGAATCACACCAGGATTTCAACAATAAAATGAGCAAATGTGGAAAAGTAGTTGTTTATTTGCAAATGGCTTACAAATGCTGTGTGTGTGTGCATTTTTTAAAAATTGTGTTCTCTCTATTTAGAGAATGGTGGGAAAGTAAGGGGAAATTTACCAAACACCTACTATGGACCAACTCATTTAGTCTAAGGACTTTTCACAGAGGCAGAGAATCAGAGCTATCATCTTCTGGGGCTACAGTACCACTGAATACTTGAAGAACTCTGCAGCTCAAAAAGAATCAGAGAAGGCTTATAGCCTTGTTTGTGAATTAAATGCCTGTTTGTGAAAAGGCAGCTTAAATTAGTGAAGTGGGCTGAGTGGGGACTGTGGCAAAATGAACAGTACATGTCCAGTCTAGAGGGGAGGAAAGGGCCTGCTTTTTTCTAGGTGTCAGTTCCAGGAGGCCCATACATCCAGTAAGGCCAGATCTTGAGATATTTCAGAGCTAGAAAGTTGGTATTCATGTAAAATATTCTGATTTCATATGTTGGTGACCAATTAAAAACATGAATACAGTTGACAAGAATCAAACACGCCTGTAGATAGGGTCCTTCCTGCCATTTTTTTCTCTACACTAATGATATTCAGGCTGCCCCATAACAGTCTACTCTGTAATAGAAATTGTTTTCTGCCTTTAAAAAATACTGTTTTTTATGGAATTCAAGAGGGATTTTCTGGATGTTGGGGGAAGAAAAATTAGTGACATGATGTGATGCTGAGGTTTCTTTTATTTCTTGTGGCTTATGGTTGTCATCCCAATTCCTTGAGAAACTTAACTTCTGAATCTTGCGTAGTATGTGTCACTGCTGGGCAGAAAGAGGGCACAGACTAAGCATATGTTAATGAAATAAATGTGGCTTTCCTCTAAGCTTAGCTAAACGGAGAAACTGGTGCACTTAGGGTAGGTGAAAACAATCTAAATTGTTGGTAGTCAAATATTTCTGTCTTCTTTGTAATTCTCTGAAGCTTGCATTAGATATCTACTGCTGGGTAACAAATTACTTCCAAACCTAGGTGCTTAAAAGAACATTGTCAGTTGCTTTGTCTGAAATGCATATATGTGGAGTATTAAAAAAAAGTGGTACTGATGAATATATTTGCAGGGCAGGAATAGAGAAACAGACATAGAGAATGAACTTGTGAACACAGCAGAAGGAGAGGATGGGACAAGCTGAGAGAGTAGCATTAAGATAGCTAGTGGGAAGCTGCTGTATAACACAGGAATTCGTCTCGTTGTTCTTTGATGACCTCGAAGGATGGAATTGGGGGGTGAGAGAGAGGCTCAAGAGGAAGGGGATATAGGTGTACTTATAGCTGTGAATACAACATTGTAAAGCAATTATCCTCCAATTAAAAAAAAAAGGGGAGGCAATTAGGTTTCTTTCAAAATTAAAGAATAAATGTTTGTTAGCTTACACTTTCTGCAGTTCAGGAATCTAGGTACCTCTTAGCTGAGTACCTCTTCCCTAAGATCTCTCATAAGTCTGCAAACAAGAGATTGGCTGGGGCTGCGGTCTCATCTGGACAGACTCTGAACTCACTCACCTGGTTGTTGGCAGGACTTGGCTCCTCATGGACCTTTGGACTGAGGGTTGTTTATTTCCTATTGATCAGAAATCTCCTTCAGTTCTCTGCCTTGTGGGCCTCTCCATAGAACAGTTTCTATAAGGGGAATTGGTTTCCATTAGAATAAAGAAGCAAGAGAGAAAGTAAGGAAGTGCAAAATAGAAACCAAAGTTTTTTTAAAACCTAATTTCAGAAGTCCCATCGCATCACTTTTTCCCATATTCTGTTTATCAAAGGAGAATCACTAGATGCATCTCACACTCGAGAGAAGGAAATTCTACAAGTCACAGGGCTGTCATAGTAACAGATCCATGAGGATTCTTGCCTGATCCTTTCTTCCTGCTTATTTCTTATCCTTCCTTTCTGACCTAGAATTGCTGTGAGGTCCTGGGAGTTTTCATTCAACTTCTTCCCTTTCTTCCACAATTCCAAGATTTGTAGACATTTTTTTTCCTTTTTGTTCAACTCAATTCCATATGAAAAGACCAGAGAGACAAATCAGTTTTAGAACTGAAATTCAAGTAGGTTTTGGGGGAGACATGAGATGGATCATGCTCATGAGGAGGAAGAGTAGATTCTGAGTCAATCAAGCTGGAAAGTTTTTCTGCCTGGTGTTCAGATCAGATGATCTTGGTCCTATAGTGACTGAGGGTCTGAGAAGTGGAGGACAATGTTGTTACAGTGTGTTCTCTGTTACATCTTTGGCATCAGTTAGTGGAATGGGTGAATATAAGTAAATCTGGGATCAGAACCCTAAGACGAATCTTTCTTGAGAAAATCAATGGATCTGAACAGAGTAGGGCCAAGAATCTGTGTCAAACGATATGAATTTATGAATCTGATGTTATTCCAAAAGGGAAGAGAGTAGGAGCACCACTAGCTGAAGTGAACACCAATACCAATATTCAGGCATTCTTTTCAGGTAGGACTAGTACTTTGATTACTGGAGGTCCAAGGGACAGGCCATCAGTAAGAACAGGCAGAAAGCTGGCTGTGGACGGCCTGGCAGGGACTGAATTAGAGGTCAGGGGCAGGGCATCCCAGTTGCTAATGAGACTGGGCTTCAAGGAAGGTTCCCTGGGGAGACTGGGAAACAAGCCTGGATCTCAGTCACTGAAGATGAATACACAAGACAGAGAGGCAGCTTTGGAGAAAACTAGGGTTTTTGACAGAGGTCTGGTCAAGAAATAGGTAAGAACCTGATTATTGGGGAACAAGGTAGTAGCCCCAGTCAGGCTGGACCAGTAGCTAGACAACAGAGTGGACAAAAGGTTGGCCCCTGCCAGACACCAAGATTGCTCTTGGAGTCTGGCATGGGGCTGAGGCTACTGGTTGAGATCAGGCAGTCTCGCTTGCCAGGGGCAGAGTCATGCAGGAACCAAGAGCCAGGAGAGACATTAAAACCCGGCGACCTTGTGACCAATTGCACCGAATACCCTCTGATACCTCATGGGAAAATCAGACAAATGCTGTTCTGAGAGGCAATTAGGTTTCATGATTTCCTTCCCCAGTCGAACACCAGCATGAAATTGGAGGCTCTGATGCTTCCAAGCACCCATCTGCCTCTGTTCCTTTGCCCTCTTGTGAGGCAGGGTGAGCGAGAGGACACAACGGGACAGAGTGAGAGGAGTGGGCTGGGGATGGAGGGGGAGTGTGATAGACATGGTCTCCTCTGCCTCCTCACAAGCCACACACCCCCCCGCCCCAGCTCTGGAATATTATTCTTCCCCTCTTTCTGCCAAGCCACACTCTCCACAGGGCATGAACATTTAACTCTACTTTTGGCTTTTCCAGAAATCTTCCCAAATCTTCTGTTTTCCTCATCCTTCCTCATCTCTTCCACACCACCCACGGCCCCCCGTCAACATCTGGCTTTTACTCACCATGTTTCTAATTATGCGAGTAAATTTGTTTCCTTTCGCATTTTCCCAACCTGCCTGTATTTTCCTACCCTGTCTCCCTCTACCATGGGATGGAATACTACTCCCCCTGGATAGAGTCATGGTTTTCCCTTCTAAAGAAAATCCCTAGTGCCTAAGCTGAGCTCAGCCCACAGTAAATTCTCCAGTAACACAGTTTAATGGACTCCCTGGTTGAAGGGGAAAAAAAAAAAAAAAAAACCCACCACAGTGCCTTTCTGCATCTCTTCAATATGCTTGATTTGCATTCAGTTTCTGGGCACATGAAATTCTGCAAATTTGCAGCATTTACTGTCCCATCCCCACTCCTATAAACACTTATGCTTTATCACAGCAACCAAATTAGGAGTGGCTTAAAGGTAGTGGTCAGAACACAATGTTTCCTACTGCTCATAGAAACATGCACAGTATGGGCACCTCGTAATTGCTGAAGAAGTCCTTGCTGCACGAAGTGGAATTTTCCTAAAATGAATACTTTGTGCCTTAGGACTGCAGTTTCATGATAAAACAATCAGGAGATTTGGCTGAATTTTCCACTATTTAACTCGCTATGTTGAGGTCATGTAGAAACAACCTTTAAGAACACAATGACCTTTAAAAAAATCCATCTCTGAAGTCAGGCTTGGTCATTAGTCTATGGACAGATCACTGCTAACGTTGTACACTTTCCTCTGTTCTTCCCAGGGTGAGGGAAGATTTTCAGGGTTCATCTGACCCTGGTTATCTACAAAGTTGAATGATAAAACTGGCCCTTTTGAACTATATCTCTTGCAAATTAACTAATTATTTTTCCCCCTTGGGGCTTCCCTAGTGACTCAGACAGTAAAGAATCTGCCTGCAGCACAGGAGTCCCAGGTTCAGTCCCTGGGTCAGGAAGATCCCCCGGAGAAGGGAATGGCAACTCACTCCAGTATTCTTCCCTGGAGAATTCCCTGGACTGAGCAGCCTGGCGGGCTACAGTCCATGGGGTCCTAAAGAATTGGACCTGACTGAGCAACTAACATTTTCACTTTCCTAGGATGAAAAGGATGCCAAAACAATCAGTGATACTTTTTCACGAGGGTCAGGGATACTTAAAGAACACCTTGCGTCAGTCCTCAAAATCTTTTCTGAGATCCTTTAAGGTAGGGGTCACCAACCTGCAGGCCAAGGACTGTTACCTCCTGTCAGATCAGCAGTGGCCTTAGACATGAAGTACACAATAAATGGAATGCTCTTGAATCATCCTGAAACCACCCGGCTCAACCTAGCCCTTGGAAAAATTGTTTTCTGCAAAACTGGTCCCTGGTGCCAAGAAAAGTTGGGGACCACTGCTAAGGTACTGCTGGTCTGACAATGGATGGGGGAGGGCAGTGACCATGGGGAGCTCTTGCTACATTAGAACGCACTCGGCTCTAGCACGATGCTCCCATGCCAGCTCTGTGGAGTGAGCAGATTAAGTGTTGGGGAGAAGTGGAGGCTCTGAGAGTCATCAGAAATGCCATCCTTGGCTTCTGTCCCACCTGAGCGCCTCACCCTTTCATGTGAGCAAGACATCAAATTCTGCTGTTTGCGTTGGCTCTGCCCTGCTCCATGATTTCAGTTCCTTGTCTCCGTCCCCCGATGTGTGGGCTCATTTCCGTCCTTGGAGCACTATTGTTTTTCTGACTTGAGCAGTTCATCCAGAAAAACCTCAGTAATAGGGCCTTTGTATCACTATTTACTTTTCTAATTATATATGTCTTTCCCTTTCCCAATGGTTGAAGATATCCAACTGCAATGGAAGTAACTTCATGGGGAAGAGTAAGAGCAACAATAACAAACCGCTTCACTCTTCTGGGTGGAAACATGCAATTGTACCCAGAGGGGTAAGGAAAAAGCCGCTCATATTTGGAGAAAGAAGTTGGAATGAGGGAGTGAGAGCAGACGGGCTACTCTGGTATCTGACTCAAGGGATATGAGAAAGTAGGCAGTGTGTTAGTTAGAAAAGTAAAGCTGTGAGGCCAGGTCCTGGAAAGGCCTTGGCACAGAGTCCCAAAGGTCTGGACTGGCTGGGGTCCTCTTCTGGGACTTTTGATTTACTCTCCCGTCCCCACTCTTATAACATGGTGCTTTATTACAGCAACTGAATCCCTGGATTCTTGAGGTGCTAGTAGCTGCTCTTGGAACTTGCCTTGCCCCGGTATCCTAGGGTCAGGCTGGGACTTTAGGAAACTGGCTTCGAGGATGATCCTAGGTTTCAGCCCCTCTTATTGTGAGCTTGAATTGAGGGTTGATGTAGATCCCTCAATTTAAGGATGAGATGGTTAAGAGGTTGCAAAGAGTCAGACACGACTTAGAGACTGAACAACATATCCCCAGTTACAGCGGCGATAGGCAGGATGATGCAGTGGGTGGAAGCTTTACCCATAACAGTGATGGAAACCCCAAAGTGTGCTATGCAGGCACACTCCAGGACCTGCCATGGAAAAGCTCTGTTATATTCCATAATGGACACCTGTTTTTTTTGCCTCCCAGCAATCATCTCCCTACTTTTACTGGTACATCACCCTTATTTTCCTTTGAGAAACTATACCTTTTCTATTCTCAGGTTATGTGAAATCCAGGTAAGGTCATATGATTCCTATCTAGCCATGATGCTGGCTGTACTAATTGGCTCAGGGATGGTGTACATAGATTTGTCTATTGCAGATTTGGCCTTGGAGTTGTGATCTTGGGGATAAAAAGATTTCTGATGATATTTTTTGAGTGCTTGAGTCAAGCCATGCCTGAACTTTTCAAAAGCATGACTCGGTGACTGTCCTTGTTCATTTAATTCAGTCTGAGTTGAATTTCTCTCTTGTAACTGAATGAGTGATGTGTTCATGTTAAATACCAGCCCATAATATAGTCTATTCCCTTTTCCAAGCTGCTTCTCCTTCTCTCATGGAGCAGAAAGTAAGTGTTCCATACCTGTTAGACTCATAAAAGAGCCAGTGAACAAGAAGTAGAAGACATGAGAGCTAATGGTTGGACTGTAGTTTTCTTGGTTCCACTGACTTTATTTTGGCTGTGGTCTAGGAAGCGGAATCCAGGTCCTTTTAAGCCCTAATTTAATTGTGGCTCCTAAGGGAGAATTTCAGATCTTAACCAAACTCCAGAGGGCCTAAGGGAGGGTGGGTGGTTCCCGTAAGCCCTCTGTGGGAATTCCTTTTGAGTACTGGTTTCAGACTGTACAGCCAAATAGGCAATTGGGTTAACGAGGGCCAATATTTTTTTCTGAAGGCTACTGAAGGCCCCAGAGAGAAGCAATTCACATCCAAACATTTTTTACTATCATCTTTCAGAGGCTAAGTTGACACCACAACTGATGATCCCCAGGCTGAAAGCAATGGGTAACCCTGGCTGTGAGGTTTGTGTGTGCTGCACATTTCAAGATTATAGTACTGTTCAAATTAACCTGTTGGTATGCACCTTTCCTCAATAACATTACCTTGAACTCTGAATGAGAACAGTACAGGAAGACCCCCAACTTGCGGACTGGCTATATTTCAAAAGTCATCTTTAAGTCTGAACATTTCCTCAAGAAAACAAATTTCAAGATAGTCTAAGGTCCAACATTATTAATGGTTATTTGTCTCCTAATAGTGCATTGCTTCTTGATGAAGATTTCTCTGATCATTTTAATCATTTAACTTTTTTCCTCTTATATGTGGCACAAATGTTATGAGGCTTTTAAAAACTTATTTCTTAAGTTTAAAAATCTTCTACTCAAGTAATTGTACTACCTGAGAGTGTTCAACTTATTTCTATCATTTGCGCGTGTGCTAAGTTGCTTCAGTAGTGTCCAGCTCTTTTTGATCCTATGGACAACGGCCTGCCAGACTCCGATGTCCGTGGGATTCTCCTGGCAAGAATACTGGAACGGATTGCCCTGCCCTCCTCTAGCAGAGCTTCCTGACTCAGGGATCAAACCCACGTCTCTTACATCTCCTACACTGGCAGGCAGGTTCTTTACCACTGGCGCCACCTGGGAAGCCCCATTCCTATCACTATATGCTAACAAATTAAAGTAGAGGCTACACGGTGCACATTGTTCTGTTTCTTAACATTGTTTACAGTGTGTTTCACATAGTAGGTGCTTAATTGGTGTTTATTCAATAAATACCCAGATGTTCCACCGTTTATATCTTTTACCCTCTTGTGGAAAACATAGTTCCTGGGTTCCAGTTTGTGGTTTGGAAATGAATTGCCTCTCTTCAATCTAACTGGTCCACCCCCAACATTCATCCAATGAATAATTACTAGGTATTTTTCTAAGCATCATATGCTATACTAGGACCTGGCTGCCCCAAAGAGAGTAAGAGTGATGCGGTCCTTGCTTTCAAAAAGGTAATAATTTCAAATCACGGAACCGTGGACTGCAGGTTTAGGTCTCTTCTGCCCCAACTGAACTGGTCCTCAGGGTAAAACAGCTTGCCCAGGTCCTCACAGTGACTGAAAGAGGATGCTGTCAGGAGTTATTCTCTCATATCATCATTGTCGGCTTGTGGCCAAGCTTCTCCCTCCCCTGAAATGTTCTCCTACATTCCTCAGAGCCTCCCTTAAGCCTTTGCCAAGACTTACTTTTAAAAGCTACCCGTTTTCTTTATTTACCTATTTTCTCATTTATTTGTGAATGTTTATTCCTAACCTCTCTAAATAGAAAGTCATTGTTAATCTTGCCCCCTAGGAAGCTGACACAGTGAGTTCCCTCCAGGGGGTGGGAATCAGGACAGTTAGGATCCCAGAAGCCCTATACCCTGGGTGGACATAGGATGCTTCCTTAAAGGAGTGGCTATGAAGATTGCCTCCCCTCAGCCAAGCATGAGGCTGACCTTACAAGCAGCCGCAGATCTCTGGCCCTGGAATCCTGACCACCATCACTGCCAAATAGGGCCTGGCTCCATTTACATTTTCCTGAGTGTCTCTCTCCCTGTTTACCACAACGTTGTCCTCACCTCACCAGGCACAGAGAATAGACAATTGTTTCCTGAAACTACTCAGCAATGCTACCTGACTGAGCAGTGTCCCCAATTTCATGTCTACTCAGAACCTGTCGATGTGACCTTATTTGGAAATAAGGCTTTTGCAGATAAAATCAAGTTAAACTGAGGTCATACTGGATTAGGTTGGGCCAATGACTAGTGTCCTTATAAGAAGAGGGAAATCTGGACCCAGAGGCACACAGAGGGAAGAAGGCCATGTGGAGACAGAGGCAGAGACTGGAGTCATGTGGCAAGAGCCAAGGGACACCACAGATTGCCAGCGAATACCAGAAGCTAGAAAGAGGCAAGGAAAGATCCTCCCCTGGAGCCTTCAGAGAGCATGGCCCAGCTACAGGCTTAATTTGTAACTTCTAGCTTCCAGGACTGTGATAGAATAAATTTTTGCTGGTTTAAGCCTCTTAGTTTGTGGTAACGTGTTATGGCCATCCTAGGAAACGAATACAGCAGCCAATCACTAATGTCCACAGAAGTCTAGCACAGGAGGAGTGGACAATGGGGCTCCAAGGGCAGTTGACTTCTTTCTAGGGGACTTTTCTGCCTCTCAATTTCTGTTTTAGACTGATGATAGAGAATGAGTTTTAGGATTTTAAGAGCATTTTATTTTATTTTAAATTTGTTTCTTCATTTTTTACTGGAGGGTAATTGCTTTACAATGTTGGGCTAGTTTCTGCTATACAATGAAGTGAAACAGCTATGTATATGCCTATATTCTCTCCCTCTCCAACCTCTATCCTATCTCCTCATCCCACTCCCTAGGTCACCACAGAGCTGTGAGCTGAGCTCCCTGTGCTATACAGCAAGTTCCCACTAGCTATCTATTTTATACATGGTAGTGTATATATATCAATGAGGAACATTTAAAAATTGTCTGTCATCTGAAAGGTCTTGGCCTTTCGGTACACTGAGACTATTAGGCTGAAATGGTTAAACAAATAAATAAAAATTTTACTATATATATATTACAAAAAATATGTTGGCCAAAAATTTCATTTGGGTTTTTCCATAAGAGGAACCCAAATAAACTTTTTGGCCAGCCCTGTATCTATATCTGGAGAAGGAAATGGCAACCCACTCCAGTGTTCTTGCCTGGAGAATCCCAGGGATGGCGGAGCCTGGTGGGCTGCCATCTATGGGGTAGCACAGAGTCGAACATGACTGACGTGACTTAGCAGCAGCAGCAGCATATCTATATCTATCAATTGATCTATCGATCTCTCTATATAAATACATAATATCCTGGAGAATATCTGGAGAATCCTGATTAATACATTATATATATTATATACCTGCATGTGTGCTGAGTCACTTCAGTGGTGTCTGACTCTTTGCAACCCAGTGGACTGTAACCCACCAGACTCCCCTGTCCATAGGATTCTCCAGGCAAGAATATTGACGTGGTTGCCATGCCCTCCTCCAGGGGATCTTCCTGACCCAGGGATCAAATCCACGTCTCTTGCCTCTCCTGCCTTGCAAATGGGTTCTTTACCACTGAGTCACCAAGGACGCCCATTTATTTGTATATAATATGGGAGAGATTCATCATGTATATAAGAGATTCATTATAAGAAATTGGCTTATGTGATTATGGAGGCTAAGTAGACCCGAGATCTGCTGTAGGAAAGCTGAAGACCCAGGAGAGCTGATGGTTTAGTTTCAGTCCAAATCTGAAGGCCTGAGAACCAGGAGAGCTGATGGTATAAATTCTAGTTTGAAAGCTGACAGGTTCAAGACCCAGAAGAGCCAGTTTCCATACTAGTGTGAAGACTGGAAGAAACCAATGGCCCAGATCATGAAGGCAGGGGGAGTTCTCTCTCAATCAGTCTTCATTTAATTAGATGGGATACACTCACATTCTGGAAGGCTGTCTGCTTTGCTCTGTCTCCACTTCAAGTGTTACTGTCACCTGGAAGCGTCATCACACAATAACTCAGAATGATGTCTGGCCAAATGTCTGAGCACCCACCAGTGATCCGATTGAAATGACATATAAAACGAATCATCACAGCAATGTGCACATAAAACATCAAATCCATGTTGACTTTGAGTGACCATCTTCAAAAAAATGTGATTATCTTAATCAAGATCAAGGGCCAAAGCATAGCTTTCCTCAGTGCCTTAGCCTGGGATCCCTGGGAACTGAATGTGAGACAAATACTTGAGTACAGGGAGTTTCTTTGAGAGTGTTACCCCGGAGAATTGGAGAACAGGATGGCAGAAGTGAAACACAGGAGGAGGAAAATCAATTCAAGCCTGTATTAAGGAGTTGGCCACCACTATAGCCACTGGTCCTTGCTGCTGCTGAGACATTTGGAAGAATCTTGTACAGTGTGTCTCAGGAGGACCTGTCTAAGGGACAAAATAGAGAATCATTTCCACTCTATTCCTCTTTGGTCAAAGGCAGCCCTGCCTGCATTACCTTTCCTACAGTTCCAGTGTGCATATACTCCAGGGAAACACAAGTTTGCCCTTGCCTCACTCCCATAGTGCCAGAACTGGGTCCAAGTGGCAGGGAGCACAGGGCTGAGGCATCTGTGTCTGCACGAAGTCTTTATGTTGCTGATCAGTGGAGCAATGGCTGGAGAAAGAGGTGGGGGCAAGCAGAAGATTTCAGAATGGTGCCCCACAAGTGCCTAATATACTTGGGGACACTGTGGTAAATATGTGTCATCTTGTGTGGCTTCCTTTCTATTTTTGGTAAGAATGCCATCTTATAAATCAAGTCTACCTCTTGCTATAGCAGCTGAAATTGTCAATACCCTAGAAACTAAGTAGGCTGGGAAAACAAAAAAGAACATCTGGGTCCATGCACACATGTCAGAAGGAGAACCTACTCCAGGTGTAGATGTAACAAATAAAAAGATACCAAGATCCCTTCTGGTGTCACAAATACAATCAGGTCTTGGGTAGATTGGGGAAGAAAATCACTTCTCTCTTTTGGGTGTCCTGCTCAGTTGCTTCATTTTCTGTTGCTTCCAGACAGAGTTTCTCTGGTAACTCATCTCATAGGAGAAGCACCCTGTCCCATGTACAGGACTGCCCGGCTGAGGTTTAGAACCCAGCATGACCTTTTATCTGTGGCTCTTTAGGACTAGTGAAGCCAAATTCAACCTCTATATCCTGATCCCAAATTAAATCATGGAGACTGAATTTTGGGTGAAGTAAAAAAGAATAGCTGTATAGCTTTGCCAGGCAAAGGGGATCACAGCAGATTTATGCTCCCAGAACTGTGTGTCCCCACTTGGAGAGGGTAGTGAGGTTTATAGTAATGATTCAAAGGGGGTGTGATCAGGTCATGGAAAGTCTTCTGATTGGTTGGTGGTGAAGTAAGTAGCAGTCTGCATCATCAACCTTCACGTTCCAACTGGTCTGAGGTCTACCTGCTTGTGGGCAGCATACCATCAATAATCATTAACTTCTCCCACCTGGAGGGGATTTTGTTATCTGCAAAATGGCTCAAAGATATTTTTGTGTGTATCTGTTGAAGGGAAACCAAGACCTTACCCCAAGGCTGAGTTATTATTTCTCTTGATTATTTCTCTCTTGTCTTGCATCCCCTTCCTTCCCTAATTAACAACTGCTTGAATCTGGAACTCAGGGAAGGTTGTGGAGGCCAAATAAAGCTATTTCCTATAATCAAAGGAATAAGGGACACACACAGGATTTGTGTCCAGGAGCCCCACCGGACCTTGCTTGGTATCACTAGTTTCAGATACAAAGCTTCTGATTGGTTCACCTATTACTTTGAGTCAGGCTATAAGTCTCTCTCTAGCACATGGATGGATTGCCCTTAGGTCAAATGTCCATTTTGGTCCAGTTGGTTATATTTGGGAATGGGGTCAGAAGGCATGAGACATAGGCAATTAGAGAATAGAAACTAAGAATAGAGATTATCTCAGAAGAGAGGCCACAGAGACAAAATGGAATATTCATATAAAGTATTTGTAGCTGGATATTGTGGTCTGGACTAAGAGTCAAGAGAAATTGAGTTCAAGATATGCTTTAGTAACATGCCTCTGTGAACCTAGGGCAATCAGGTAAATTTCCCAATATTCAAATGCTTCACATAAAAGAAAAAAATAAGGGACACAGGTCTGCAAATCTCTAAAAGCCCTTCCAACTCTAACATCTTCAGGACTTACGCAGAATCAAACTCATCTCCTCACAGTTGAGGCAGAGTTGTATTGTCACAATTTTGGCCTCTTTTAGGGAAGAGGGATGGTCAGGAGCCCTGGGCATGTCCAGACAAATCATCTTTCCTCAAGAGAGCTCCCTAGTGAAAATCCACCAGAAGATGCTCATCCACTTCTCCATAACTCAGAAGACCTCTTTTCTTCTTTCTTCTTCCTTAGAGGCATAAACAAGATGCAGATGGCTCTGTTATTAGCAATGCAGGAAGACTTCAGGATACTCCAGTTTCAATTCAGGTGTCCTCAGCTTTTAAACTCACTCTGAAGAAAGTGGACATATCTGCTCTTTTTGACAGTTCCTCCCATTTTGGTCATCAGTGAAGGTAAGTTCACAGAAGTGAGACCTCTTGAAAGAGGTGGGAACCATGGCCTTGAAGGGAAAACCTGACATTGAAGAAATTATTATCATTGTGTTCAGACTACAGGTTTAAATACTCCTCAATTATTCCACCTTGGAATGGGACCTTCTCCCATGCTACTATTGCCAATTAAAGTCTTAATGGGGTTCAGGACTCAGCAAACCATTCTTCATGAGAAATTCTCTCCTTTAGGTAACAGCAGCATAGAAGTCATCTTGCTTCACTATTTGACTTCAATAATAAACTCAATAAACGTAAAAACAAGAGTCGACCCTTCTCCCAGGAAAGATCTTCCATTGGTCATTTGAGTCTAGCATCTAAGTTGTGTAACCATGCCATGCAGAAGGCCATAACCTTCTTTTCCTCTTGATTCAGGTTGCATCATCTTTTCCTGATCTCCTATGAAGTGAAGGGACCAATTATTATGCTCTTTACAAAAATGCTTAACGCTAGAATCACAGTGTGTTCTGGTTTCCAAGCCAAGGTGACTCACGTATGCAGCTACAGGGGTCAACTTGTTCCTTAATCATCCTTGACATTCCTGAAACTGTTCTTTAAGCTTCTGTTTTAAAATTTTTATTGCAGTATAATTGTTTTGCAATGTTGTGTTAGTTTCTGTTGGACAGCAAAATGAATCACCTATACATATACATATATCCCCTCTTTTTTGGATATCCTTACCATTTAGGTCACCACAGAGCACTGGGTAGAGTTTCCTGAGCTATACAGTAGGTTCTCACCAGTTATCTATGTACACATAGTGTCAGTAGTGTATATATGTCAATCCCAATCTCCTATTCCTCCCACCCTTTTTCCCCCTTGATATCCACATGTTTGATCTCTACATCTGTGTCTCTATTTCTGCTTTGTAAGTAAGCTCATCTATGCCATATTTCTAGGTTCCACAGATATGCATTAATATATAGTATTTGCTTCTCTCTTTCTGACTTCACTCTGTATGACAGTCTCTAGGTCCATCCACGTCTCTGCAAATGACCCAATTTTGTTCCTTTCCTTGGCTTAGGTACTTTATAATAATAAATTGAGTGAGTGAAAATTGTTCTTCTAGAAAACCCAGCCTTCAGGGAGGGAGCTTAATTTACCGTATTTGCTATGAGTTCCAGGTGTGTTGCACACTCCCTTACAATATTTCCAGAAGGTCCAGCTGGCCCCACAAAGGTCTACATGGACAATGGACATTTCCTTCAAGGGTCCGTTGTTTGCTGAGTTCCTGTCTTCAAGGACTTTCTGGGAAAAGGGGGTCACAAGTCACAGGGGTGTCTGTGAATGGTACCACCCACCGAAAGCCTCACGTTGTCCCTGACTTTCTCACAGTAAGTTCTAAAATAAGAGGAAAAGCTGCCAGGAAGCACGTCTGTTGTGCTATCTGACTAAGCAGAGGGGCAGGAATTGGTGGTGGGGTGATGGAGGGCCTTGTCAGCATTGTCTCTATTTCTGCTCCACCCTGTGGTTCTGGCTGAATGGACAATATTGTCCCTGGCAAAGCAAAGTATAAAGCTTGGGAGGGTCTTGAAGATCAAGTTTATCTTCAAGTTCATTTTACTGCTATGACGTTGAAGCCTCCCCAGATTTGCTTTCATGGCAGATCCTGGCCTGCAGCTCTGGTCCAACTTAGGTGTGAAGTTTTATTACATCACCCTACCCTCTGACACCTGCTCTCAAAGTATAAAGGGGGTTGGACACACAAAGCAGCTCCAGAAAGACTCAGTGCTGTTGACTCTTGGTTGACAATGATCAGCCTGAAGCTTTCCCCCTCAACATATCCTGTTACATATTTGTAGGTTCACAAAGCTAAGATGAAGTTTGGGAGC
The DNA here is from genome assembly GCF_014754425.2 of Oryx dammah. Classification (NCBI taxonomy): domain Eukaryota; kingdom Metazoa; phylum Chordata; class Mammalia; order Artiodactyla; family Bovidae; genus Oryx; species Oryx dammah. The sequence continues at coordinate 30,599,953 of NW_024070211.1, read as the reverse complement.
CATTTCCTCAGCTCTTTCTGACCATCCTCTTTTGAGCCTTTATCTATGCCAGTGTGGAATGAGGTAAATCTTGGTTGGTAGGGGCATTGGAGTTGTATATGCAGGACTCTAAGACAATTTTGCCTATTTCACAATTCTGCTAAACATGGAACATAGTTTTCACCCTAACTTGTCCTCACCCTTCCCTACCACCCTCCTCACCTTTAGCTAGTACCTAGGAATTGATTTGTTTATACCTCATCTCTTTTGTTTTCCTCTGTAACCTGGACCTTGTCTCCAAGGAAGCCTTAGGTAGCCTTTCCTTTTCCAAACCATACCAAAAAGAGTAGAGACGAGCCAGTACAAGAGGGAAACTTTAGTGAGATTAGGGTAGGATTGGAGGTAGCGTCAAGTGGAATTTCATACTCTACTGATGAAGAAATTGAGACTCTAAGATGTCATCCAAATTCTAGCGTATTTTTCAGAGTTTAATAGTTCCCTTTGTACACAGAATGAATTATTTCAGAGGTAAAGTATTTCAGAGATAAAGGCTTCTCAGGTGACCAAATAAGGTAAAGCAGGTAGGTGGCCATTTTCATATCTTGAAAAATTCTAAGTATTTCTCCCATTTTCTCTGACATCATTCTTTAGTTAATTTTTTTATATCATAAACAAGATATAGTGAAAACCAGGTGGATGATGCCAAGAAAATGGAAAGTTACTATTCTTAACGCTCTTTGGTTTGAAAATATAATTTGTTTTTTTTGTGTGTGTGGAGATATAATGAGGGCCAGCTTATGAGTTGTCATGTGAACCCATTGCTCCCAGTTGAGATATCAATAGAACCATTAATTTCTTTGACATGTAACCATCACTCTGCAAAGAAAGTATTATTCCATGGGACTGGCGTTACTTTGGTCAAGATTTTCCCAGTTGGCATTTAGGCATCTTCCTAGCTCTGGATCACTCACCAGTGTTTAACACCTAATGTGGTCACCTGTTTAAGTTGAATATGCCTGATTTGAAACAGAAAGCCAACTTATTATTTCACCCAAAGAAATGGAAGTACCAAGCAAGTCAATATTTATGTCTTGGCATAACCAGGACATATTTAATAATAGTTTATGAGGTGGCCAGCTCTTTTCTAGCTGTTGCAGGAAATGTAAAGACATTTAAGGCATGGTTTCTTACAAAAACAGCTGGACACACAGTAAAGGAGATGAAGAAGTTAAAAGTACAAAAGTTGAATGGTAATCATGGCAAAAGAGTCATTTGAAGGAAGATATGAGAAAATAGAAAAATAAAGGAGACATTGCAGTGAACTGTAGCGGGGTAGATGGTTCATGGAGAAAGTAAGGTTTGGGTTGTGTTTGAAAATAAGTAGACCATTGATCATTGTAGTTGCAGGGCATAAGAGGAGCGAAAGTTAGAGGGGAAAGTAATTGCTCTGCCATGTAAGACTGAGTTGGATGAAAACAATGGCCTGATCCCTATTGCTGCTATGTCACTTCAGTCGTGTCCGACTCTGTGCGACCCCATGGACTGCAGCCCACCAGGCTCCTCCGTCCATGGGATTTTCCAGGCAAGAGTACTGGAGTGGGGTGCCTTTGCCTTATGAAGGAAGCTGAAAATTTCACCTCCGAACCCTGCAGAGCTAGAGCCTTATCTGAAGAACTGAGAGGAAAACACTTCAACCTACAGGCTCAATCACCAGCTACTTTGAGGTTAAAACAAAAAACCCTTTCCTAGGCAAACCAATGCTATCATGAAAACAGGACCATCACTCTGGCTTCCTATCCTTCTCACCTCTTTTCTGGCTTTCCAACAATTTGGGAACTCACTCAGATTGGGAAATTTGGAGAACTGTCCCTGCAGGCTGGCCTGGCACACAGGTAAGGGAGGATGCTACCCAGAATGCAAGGTAGAGTGGGCTGGTCCATCAGGGGCACCAGGTGCTTCTCAACAAACTGCGAACGAATGAAAGAGGCTCTAAAATGTTCCAAGTAAAGATGGAAGGGGAGAAGGGCATTGGGCAATGAGTGATATTAATCCTTCATTGTTTCCTCCAAGGGAAGGGTCAGTGGCCCAAATAAACATGGTGCCCCACAGAGATGGTCCCACAGCCAAATGGCTCTCAGCGGCTTGACTCAAAGTCACCTGGACAGGCCTGACGGAAATGCAGGACAGCCCAGCCCTTCCCTAATGGGTTTTCCAGAGTCAATCTATCATTCTGCCTGGAGAAGGGGAGGATGAAAAATAGATCAGGTGCCATAGGACCGTGACCTTGCTTCCTTGGACATGGAAGCAGGTGAAGGAGAGGATGACACAGCTGAGGGCCCTAGGGGATGCTGGCAGCAATGCATTCTGAGTTCAAGTGAGAAGGCTGAGATGCTGGCTTGGAGGAAAACTGGCACTGACTGCCTCCAGCCAGGGCTCTTTCTGGGCACTGGGCAAGGCCCGCGGCTTTGGGAGCTGCCCCAGGCTGGCAGTGGTGCCAGCGCTCCATTCACTCTGTGAAATGTATTAATTAGTAAGTGGTTTTGGCCCAGAGAAGGTTGCCGTGGCTTCGGATGAATATAGCAGAAAAGAGGCAAGTCCATCTACAGGCGCCTCTGAAAAATCTCAAGCTCCTGTGGGCTGAGAATAGCTTCCATTAGGGAGAAAGTGAGACCCTGAACAAAGTTGGATGGGGAAAATTCAGATAGCCATGCAAAGTCGTATATGTCCACCAGCCCAAGACAGTGAAACACCAATCCCAGCCTAACAGATTTTGTGCTGCAGATAGGTAAGATTATCGGGAACAAAACAAAACACCCTGCAAAAGGGATGTTTCTGAGCTCCCTCTGCTCTCTGCTTTCCCTCTCTTTTCTAAAATAGCTGCAGATGATTTGGGAGAATGGCATTGAGACATGTATAATATCATGTAAGAATCGAACTGCCAGTCTATGTCCGATGCAGGATACGGCACGCTTGGGGCTGGTACACGGGGATGACCCAGAGAGATGTTGTGGGGAGGGGGGTGGGAGGGGGGTTCATGTCTGGGAACGCATGTACACCCATGGTGGATTCATGTCAATGTATGGCAAAACCAATACAGAATTGTAAAGTAAAATAAAAAATAAATTAATTAATAAATTAAAAAAAAATAAAATAAAATGGCTGCAGAAAACACTTTGGTCTGGTTTTGCCATGGCTTGTCAGAGCCAGGTGGCGCTCGTGGTAAAGAGCCGTCCTGCCCATGCAGGAGATGTAAAAGATGTGAGTTCGATCCCTGGGTTGGAAAGAGATCCCTGGAGGGAGGGTATGGCAACCCCTTTCCAGTGTTCTTGCCTGGAGAATCCCACAGACAGAGAAGCCTGGTGGGCTACAGTCCATGGGGTTGCAAAGAGTTGAACAGGACTGAAGTGACTTAGGATGCAAGCATGCACAGTCAGAGCTAGAAGACATCATCAAGACCTTCAGTCTTACTTTCTCAGAGGGTGAGCTGGATGGACTTTCCCTAGACTCCATGGCCAGCTAGTGGCAGAGCTGGGAGGGGTGAGGAGAGGGCATGCACTTGAGAAACAGACCTGTCTCATCCGTGGATCCTTTCTCCCACCTCACATTGGTGCATCAGCTGTGCTCAAGTCTACCTGCACAACCCTGTGAACACAGGGGTCTCCAGAGTAAGGCGGGCAGGGTCTCCAGAACTACTGGTCTGAATGTGATTCTGAACCTCATGCTTGGGCAGACTGCCCACCCCTCCAGCCCTCTCTCTGGCTCCTCCTGGATCTTGTCACTGACTTTTTTCAGAACATCTGCCTTAAACTTGTCTTCCCCTCTGAAGAAGCAACTTCCCCAACATTCATGCCTATCTAATCAGTCCCTTCAAGGGACAAAAATCCTGCTGAAAATTCTGGCAGAATACGAGTAGAAAGTAAATGTCGAGAGAAAGGCAGAGAATTAAGTTATGAAAGAGGAAGAAAAAGAGAGAAACAAAGCAAAGAATGCAAGGCAATTCACATTTGTTGTCTGTTTCATATACCCCAGGCCTAGAGACATAGTTATTTAATTTACTCCTCAAAATAACTCTATTGTCACGAGCATGACTCTGGTTGCAGTTGCATACTTGACCGAAAAGTTCACAGCCCCAAAATGGCAGACAAGGAGTTACACCTCGAGGGATGGCTCTCTGGGTCTAGGGCTTTCCACAGTAACAAAGAGGAGAGGAAAACAAGGAAGACAGATGCTTTGGGGCCAGGACTAAGGCAGGAAAGGGTAGTGGGAGAGAAGGGTGGGGCTTTGGGGCACCTGGGCTCTGGGGGCTGACCTCTATGTCCTTCTTTCATGTGTGGTATGGATGTTGTCACTATGCCAACCTCTACTATGACTCTGCCTCTGTTCTAGGCCCCAGGGTTACTGTAGAGATTGAGAGTGATGCTGATGGTGGAAGGAGCCCATCAATATGGTGGCCTGGGTTAAAGAAATAAGAACTTCAAGTCAGGGTCAATGCTGTGAAGGAAACGAAAGAGGGTAGGATGTCACAGAGAGAGCCTGGGAAAGGGAGTGGAGGGGGTAGCCACCTTAGAGAAGGTTATTGGGAGGGACCCCTTGGGAAAGTGACTTTTGACCTGAGACTTGAGTCATCAGAGTTACTGGGCGTGTGATGCTGCATCAGAGAATTTCCTTGGAAATGGAGCAACAGTGCAGCTTGACTTGATTTGGGGCCATGCCACCTACCCTGGCTGATGAACTTGGGCACAGGGTGGGGAGTGAGATGGGTCTTCTGTGGACGGGGGCGCAAAAGGCGCAAAGGGAGCCTGATCTGAATTAGAAATCACTAATTAGTTCTAACCCTGGGGATGGTTAACATATTTCTCCCACCTTCTGCCCCATGGAGGAGTGGAAAAGGGGCCACCTGTTTCCAGGGGAAGCCCAGAGAATGCGAGCTGGTACCTGGGGCTAATTTAAAACCTTGGAAAGGGAAGGTTACTGAGGAATCTCTTGCCCTCTTTTATTGGAAGGAATGATTTACTCAAGGCCAGTGAACCCTAAGGACTCTTAGGAACCCTAGGGACTCTTGCCTTCCCCCGCCCCCACTCCCTGCAACTCTAGAGGAAGACAGACCACAGAGCTGGTCCCCTGGGCCCAAGGCTGAGGCCCACCTGCCCATGCTTCCTTCCCACAATAACTGCTGGGAGAGGACTTTCCCATTTACAAAAGGAAGTCCAGTTCTCTTTTCGGATGCCAGTGTCACAAACGTGTGTTAAAGGTCTCTTGCATCAATCCTCTTAAATAGCAATTAGCCAATTGTTTGAGTAAACCAGAGGCATCCGGAGCAGAGGCTTCCCTCAAACCCTGGGACCTGGGAGAGGCTGGGAAAAGAAGAACAAGGAGGGGATGAGAGGGGAGGGGCCGCGGCTTCAGGAAACCGAGCAGAACTCCCTGAACCATGAAAGCAGATGCCTCAGCAGAAGGAGGGTGCCACTCCATGACCGCCTCAGTGAGACAGAAAATACCAGACTTTGCCCATCACCTGCCGTGGGGCTGCCCTTCCCCGTAGGGTCCTTGCCCTCTCTCTCCTGCTCATTCTATGTCTCCTTCCTCCTCATTCCTGCTCCCTATCCTTCCCCTCTCTTTTTGTCTTCATTCCCTCTGGCCCCTGTTCCATCTGATTCTCCCTGAAATTAACCTCTGGGAAGGACCTGATTTGGTGGGATCTGACCACCTGGATCTGAATGTCATCTCTACCACTTTCTTAGCTCTTGGTCTTGAAATAGTTTTTTTGAGTTTTACTTTTTCTCATCTGAAAATGAGGAAGGTCATCCCCAGCTCAGGGTACTGAGTTTGTTGGGAGGAACCAGCTGACATTTATAAACCATGAACCACAGTGCAGCCGTCCATAATCGTTTGAGGACTGCTCCTTTCCTAATGAGCACAGGGAGGTGTCACATAGCCTTTGAAATCCAACAAGCATCAGTTCAGCTTCACCAAATTCCCACGAAGGAGCTCAGGATCTAGTCTCTGTTCTATAGATGAGGAAACTGAGGCTCAAAGAGGTTAAGCACCCTGGACAGATAATTCATATAAAGTCTATGTTTAAATAAATAAATTCCACCTGTGATATCACCAGCCAAGGTGTTCAGGGATTTGTATCTATTCTGTTTCCCCGATTTCATCCCCCAAACACCATTTACCAAATATTTAACATTATATCATTTCAGTTATAACCCCAAGTTATGGTCACTTTAAATCACCCACCCTCTTCCAACTCTTGTATAAGTCTTAAAGAAGCCAAAACTCACTTGTAGGAAAACTCACTCATAGCCCTTGATTTCCTCTTCTCTAGGCTGAACCAACTGACTCCTCCATCTTTCTCAGAGACACTTCTTAAACAATCCTTTCATCCTCTTTATGGTTTCTGCTCCAATTTTATTTAGTTTTTTTTTTTTAATTTGGCTCATTCTTGCAATGTTTATATTGTTGCACAACCAATGAGAGCATGAGTCACAATTTATGGAGCTGATTTCATGTAACTGAGTTCGATGTGTTTATTACTGTTAAATACCTTCTCCCAGAAATCGCAGACACTCCATTCTCCAGGACACGTACACCCTCCACCCTGGTCTTTTCCTGGGTAGCCCCAAACCACAGTTTGCAACTATTTATTTTGTGTTTAATGTTTATCTCTTCTCCCAGGCTCTAAGGGCAGGGATCACATTTGTTTTGCTCCCCTAGCTTTAGCTGTATCCCCAGCATCTTATACTCAATAACTCAATCGTCTGAACTCTGGCTGCACATTAAATCAGCAGAGGAGTTAACAAATAAACAAACAAGAAACTTACTGATGCTTGTCCAGACCTTCTGAACCAATCAGTCTAGGAGCGCATCTGGGCATCTATAATCTTAAAAGTCCTGTAAGGACTTCCTGTTCAAGTCGAGCTCCTGCTTCCAGGCACAGTGACTTGCTGCGCTGTTCTTTTTGTCTACCTGTCTCCTCTCACTGGCACCAGTTTTGTGCCTGCATTGCTGGCTCTGCCCGATCCCTCACGCGCCCAGGGTTGGCCTGACACGTTCCTGAACCCACCCTAACATTCTTTCTTGCTTTAACCACTGTTTATAGCTGACTACCTCCAGGACACAGCTCCTGATGAACACTGTCCAGACGCTCAGCCTGCTGTGTAATGCTGAACCCGGCCTTCCTCCTTAAAATTCTTTTATATTATTTTCCACACGCATGTGGTTCTGTTGGCAGTTTTGTAAGTGAAATTGATCTCGAGTTCCTTGACCTTTGCTGTGGTCCAGATGCTAAGGTGGCAGGAACTAACTCCATTCCCACAGTTTGAACTATGTAACTTGAAAGTGGGACAAGAGGAGACTCTGGTCAAACATCAGTGTGAGACTAGAGACAGGAGGGCAGGCAGGCAGAGGGGGCGTTAGAATTTTCGGTCTATTAAGAATGTGTCAGAGAAGACTGAGTATGGACAAAAGAAGGGTCTTCATGGCCTTTTCCGGCTTTGCTGATTTAAATAAGCAGCCTATGGAAGATCAGACTCTCAGCCTGCCACCTAAGAAGATACACCTGGTTTAAAGGGTGGATGCTATGAAGGGCATGGCAACCCACTCCACTATTCTTACCTGGGAAATCCCATGGACAGAGGAGCCTGGTGGGTTACAGTCCATGGGATCGCAAAGAGTCAGACATGACTGAGTGACTGAGCACACACACACACACTCACACACGCTATGAGGGAAAGCTCAACTCAGAATAAAGAAACACCCTCCAGTTGTCAGAGTTGCCCTGTAGATCAGTGAGGGTTTCCCAGAATGAGCTGTTTGCAAACCAGTCTCTTGGTCTGTACCATATTTCTGCACCTCCTATCCTATTATTTACTTAATATTTTATATCTATCTATATGTATGCTATAAAGCAAATTTAAATGAAATTTAAATGCTATAAAGCAAATTTAAATGAAAAATAAATGAAATATTTATTCTTATCTTTAAAAGATACCTATGAAATCATAGGTTATATGTGTAAGTGATTAATGCATACATATATATATGGTAATATACACAAACACGTGTTTTCTAAATGCATGGAAAATATAGATGCTGGTGAGCCTTTGATGGGAAATATGGTTATTGTCTTGACTTCCATCACAAACCTGGGCTGGTGTGATCAGGTCAGATGAATCGCTGATTTCTTACTTGCAGAAGTTCCTCAGCTTCTGAGCCTCAATTTTCTCAAACACTGCACAGGCCTCGTGGCTCTGGAGAGGATGAAAGGAATGAGTGTGCATGTAGTATGGTCATGACCCATGCCACTCAGCCCTTGCTATTCCTCACTTTCTATCTCAAATTAGAAGAGTGAGGGGGTCTCTGCAGGGGGAGAATACATTTCTGGAGCAGGTCTGGTGGGCGAACAGGGGGTTGAGAGCAGATTTTACTGACCAGCCTTCATCTTCTGCTCTGTTACGCTTCATTTGGCTTCAGCTGTACTTTAAAGATAGCAGGGTGTGAACAAGTGCCAGTGGTCTCGGGCTGCACCCTCCTCCTCACTGCCTTCCCTTTTCCTACCTTCTACAGGACGCTGTATCCTTCCTGGATACCCAGCCCTCACAGTTTGTGAGGGTGCTGGTGGGATATTTCTGTGTGTGTGGTATGTGTGTGCACGGTATGTGTGGTCTGTGCGTCTGGTGTGTGTATGGTGTGGTATGCATGGTATGTGTGTGTGTGCGTGCACAGTAGCTGTGCAGTATGTGTGTGTGTATACAGTATGTGTGGGCTTCCCAGGCAGCACTAGTGGTAAAGAACCCGCCTGTCAATGCAGGAGACATAAGAGATGTGGGTTCAGTCTCTGGGTTGGAAAGATCCCCTGGAGGAGGCATAACAATCCACTGCAGTACTCTTGCCTGGAGAATCCCATGGACAGAGGAGCCTGGTGGGCTACAGTCCATGGGGTTGCACAGCGTGGACACGACTGAATCGATTTAGCTTGCACATGTGGTATGCCTTGTCTGTGTATGGGGGTGTATGTGTCATAGGTGGTGTTTGTGTATATGTGTGTATCCGGTAGGTGTGGGCAGTATGTGCATGTAGTATACGTGATGTGACCACTTCTGGAGCCTCTGGTCTCCCTTAATCCAGAAATTCTTCACAGCCCCTAGTTTCCCCACCCCACTCCCACCCTTACCCACCCCAGGAGTGCTCCTCTTTCTGCTTTCAGCCCCAAACCAAGATTTGCTTTTGCTGGCCCTTTATGTCCCTGGAGCAGTGCCTCTCCTGGAGCCCAGCCCTCCCTCCTTTCCTGAAGGCCCTCAGCCCCTGGACAGGGTGTCAGAATTTCACTTTGATCTGTTGTTCCCTGGAACCAGAACCACTTAATCTCATCAAGAGGAAAGTCAGAAAGTGTACTGTTTACCTAATAACAATGAACTCCTGACACTTAGCTCTGAGCAGCTGCATGTACACACACAATTGATTAACCCAAACACAAGGCCGCTTCACTGGGGGTCCCCCAGTTAGGAAATATGCTTTAGGGCATCAGCTGGACTGGGTGTGGGGAGCTATTTGCCAGGGTTTCACTTGAGGTTAATAGTTCCTTGACCACCACGACCGGGCTTGCTGGCTCACCTCAGGTTTCAATCCAAACTGTCTCCAAACTAGACCCATCTGTCACGTTTCCTCCTTGGGCTCTAGGATTTTGCTATTTCTGCCTTTTTGTGTGTTACTAGTTTTCTCTTGCCTGGAAATTCCCATGGGCGGAGGAGCCTGGTAGGCTGCAGTCCATGGGGTCACGAAGAGCCGGACACGACTGAGCGACTTCCCTTTCACTTTTCCCTTTCATGCATTGGAGAAGGAAATGGCAACCCACTCCAGTGTTCTTGCCAGGGATGAGGGAGCCTGGTGGGCTGCCGTCTATGGGGTCACACAGAGTCGGACATGGCTGAAGCGACTTAGCAGCAGCAGCAGTTTTTTCCAAGAAAACATTCTTGAATGATGTATCCTTTTCCCTGTGAAATGCTGATAGAACTGTGAGGACAAGGTGAAGAAGATTTCTCCCATTGGATTCTGGGTTGTAATTCAGGTTTTCATAGAGACCAATCATTTAGGAGTGGTTTAAGTGTGTATGTTTAGAGCCTGCATCTTATCTAGAATGATCGATTAACACAACTTCAGATGTCTAGGGGAAGCCGAAGTAAAAAACTGTTCCACACACAAATAGCAATCACCTTGGGGCTGCAAATAGTTTAAAGACATTCATTATAGCCTTTCCAGTCTGGGTTCTCTGGCTTGTGACCATGGAAGGACTCTCAGTGGTGGCTCTGGGAGAAATTCAGCTGAAAGGACAGGGGCCCAGGAGAGCTTTCTTGAATCTGTCAGGAATCAGGGACTCATTTGCTCATTAATTCCTTGGAAAGCACTTTTGTTGTTTCAGTTGCTAAGTCTTGTCTGACTCTTGCAACCCATAGTCTGTAGCCCACCAGTCTGCTCTGCCCTTGGGATTTCCCAGGCAAGAGTACTAGAGTGGGTTGCCATTTCCTTCTCCAGGGGATCATCCTGACCCAGGGATTGAACCCTGCTCTTTTGCATGGGTAGGCAGATTCTTCACCACTGAGCCACCCGGGAAGTCCTTGGGGAAGAATTAAGAGTCAGGTGCTACAATGGCAATCATATTGCAATATATAAATTATTAAATCAATGTGCGTTACGCCTTAAACTTACACACTGTTATATGTCAAATATTTTTCAATTAAAAAATGTAAAATAAAAAGTCAGGTGCCCTGTGGGACATGAATACATAGTCACGGATCTCACTGGAGAAGATGTGGAAAGCAGATTTCATCTAAAATATCTGGATTTCTGCCTTCTTTTTAAAAAGTCCTGAAATTCAAGCTCTCCTGGCCCACATTCCCACTCACACACCTAGGGAGCCTCTCCCTTCAGGCAGGCATGGACCTGTGGTTTGTCTCAGCTCCCACCCTCCCTCCTCTCCCTGGTCTGCCTGGCTCCTCTCCTGGGAGTTGGAAGTCCTACCAGATGAAGCTGATGGAATATCCCCCCCCAGAATGAGAGAGTGATGGAAAGTTGTATCAGGGGCCGAGTGGGTGGTGTTGATGTCTCAGGAATTAAAGTCAGACGTCAAGAAACCACTTCCTGCAGCCAGAATTGTGAAAGCCTGTGATGGGAGGTGAAAGGAAAACTACTGTGGCCTCTATTCCTAAAGAAATGTCAGAAAGCGGAGGCCAGCTGTCTGACACGGTCACAGGGAAGACTTGCCTGGGGGCAGAAATAATTCCTTCCAATTCCTTTTACCCATCAGGTTCTCATTCTAAGAGAAAGGTTGAGTTACACAGATGAGAACTGGCTCTGATTTCTCCTAGGAGCACGTTGATAAATAATCTTTGATCTCTGTACATTCTTCCCTTTTGTGCTCAGCTGAAAAAAGAAATGAGAATTTTTTCTTCCATAAAGTGCAGTTAGTATCATGCTAGGAGAGGTAAGAAAGGACTAGGGGATGGAGACAGGGCAGAGGAAGAAAGCCATTAGCAGAAGGCTCTCAGGGAATCACACCAAGTGGCAGGAAAGGCAAGCAACTTTGCAGAGAAGGTCCTCTTGGACAAAGTGAGTTGTGTGTCAATTCTGGTGAATGCTGCATATTCACAGAAAAAAAAAATGTGACTTAATTAATCTAGGGAAGCAATCTGGACCGACCTGGCCACCAACTCTTTCAAAATAAGACTGTACTAAGTTTCATGGGAGAGCTACCCATGTCTATGTGGAGGAGAGATGGTGAGGGAGCAGGGTAGGCATCGCATGGATAAGGATGCTTGAGTGAGGTGGCCTCCACGACTGGTGGAGAAAACTAAGAGATGTTTGGGGCAGCCTCCCATGCCTCCATGCATGCTGTGCTCTACTGCTACTGCTAAGTCACTTCAGTCGTGTCCGACTCTGTGCGACCCCATAGACAGCAGCCCAACAGGCTCCCCCGTCCCTGGGATTCTCCAGGCAAGAACACTGGAGTGGGTTACCATTTCCTTCTCCAATGCATGAAAGGGAAAAGTGAAAGTGAAGTCGCTCAGTCGTGTCCGACTCCTAGTGTCCCCATGGACTGCAGCCTACCAGGCTCCTCCATCCATGGTATTTTCCAGGCAATAATACTGGAGTGGGGTGCCATTGCCTTCTCCAGGGGGTCTGTCTGACCCAGGGACTGAACTCACGTCTCGTGCCTCTCCTGCACTGGCCGGCAGGCTCTGTACCATCTGAGACACCCGGGAAGCCCAAGGGGCAGCCACCCAAGATGTGGAAAGATTTTGTGGAATAGTACCCAACTTTGAAAGGAAAAGAAAAGGAAGAAAATGAAAAAAATAAGGAAGTGGAACACAAGACTGTCTGATGAAAGCAGAGTCTGGTGCTGAGGTGGAGTATTTATTTGTCCCAGGGCATCTGTCTCCACACTCTCACCTGAGATATTTATAACCATCTCAAGGAGTTGCAACCAGATACTTTGGTCTATATATGCTTTTCTTGTTTTGTTTTTCCTTCTTAGCTTAAAGGAATGTGCTCAGAGTGGTACAGATAAACTGATAAGCAGGGTAAGTGCTTGCCAAAGGTCACCAAGTAGAAATAGAAGGGAGGTGGGAGCCCAGACAAAGGCGGTTGGCATGTCAGCATTCACTATACGATTTTCAGGTCAGGCACCTGTGGGGCTGGTGCCTCCTGGGCTGGAAGGGGCAAATGAACCAGGCTCACTAGTAAGAGGGGCACCTCAACATGGGATGGACAGCACAGCCTGGGCAAGTGAGGCCCTGGCTACTTCCTGGGAGGCAGGGAAGGTAGCATTCATTTTTAAATCCATTTATTCTCTGGTTACTGAAAGAGGGAGCCCAGAGATTTGAGCTGATATTTCTAATTCACGTGGCTGCTTGGGGCCAGGACAAATGCGGCCTTTTCATTTGTGAAGAAGGTGTTCTCTAACACAAGTGATCTTCCATATCGAGAAATGCACTGAAAACTATCCTTCTGAAGTTTGAGGTCCTGGATGGGTCAAGAGCTGAGATGGTGCTAAGGACTGGGTGTTGCAGCTCCTTTTCTCCCCAGGGACAAAATCTAGAACTTTAAAACTCTTCTAAACTTGAGATAGGACCACCTAGAGGCTGAGGGTTCATTCAAGACTAGGCACTTTTGTCTTCTAACTTTCTGCAGGCTGACATATGAGTGGAGTGGAGGTCTGAGGCCCCACTCAGCTCACAGAGCCAGTGGTTCTAGACTTCTCACCCTCTCCAGCTCAGCAAACCCTATATGTCCTGGGAATGCAAGGGTCATCCTTGTAGGACTGGAAAAGAAGACACTTGCCTTTTCTGGCATGATCTTTAATAAACAGATTCAGGAAATTGTGCCCCAGAATCCTGACTCTATGAGCTCTGTGACCTCAGGCAGGGGACGATCCTCTTTTCAATTTCATCAGAAACACAAGGCGGTTGGGCTGAATGGTTTCTAGGCAACCTTCTGATCACCGCATTTTATGATGCTGTGTTCTGTGACCCTTGTCTTCCTTGGGAGGCACTTCAATCATTTTTTCATTACTGTTGTCTTTGTCCATATTAATAACCACTTTTATTATTACTCCTCAGTCTGCCTGACTGATTGGGGCACACAATTATGGTAAGAAGAGCAACCAGGCATGGTTTAAGCAGTCATGGTTGAAACAGAAATTCTGTAGGGGCTGGAGTGCATACAGGAGTGTGTGTTTAGTCACGTCTGACTCTTGGCGACCCTATGGTCTGTGACCCGCCAGGCTCCTCTGTCTATGGGGCTCTCCAGGCAAGAATACTGGGGTGTATTGTCATTCCCTTCTCGAGGGGATCTTCCTGACCCAGGGATTGAATTCACGTCTCCAGCATTTCCTGCTTTGACAGGCGTGTTCTTTACCATCTGAGCCACATGGGAGCCATGTGGGGCTGGAGTGATGGTCACTAAATGTTCCCACCCCCCACCCCAGGGCTCCGCCAGCTGACTTTTTCTCCCAGGTAAGGCATAAGTCTGGGGTGAACCCAGGCTGCCCGAGGGAGACATGACTTTGTCATTTGGGGAAAAAGGGTCCTGTGTCTTATTTTTTGCTCAGGCGGGAGGGCAGCTCATTTACATTTTATACTTAAGTTTAGTGCTGGTTTGGAAAGACTTGAAGAGGCAGCAGAGAGTAGTGAGTAAGAATAGACACTCTAGAGACAGAATACAAGCTTGTATATTCCAACTCCTGTACCTGATTAGCTGTGCATCCTCAGAGAAGTTATTTCCCTGTGTCTCTGTTTTATCATCTACAAAATGGGTGTAAGCCTAGGCCTTATTTCACAGGGCTGTTGAAAGACTGAATGATCTAATTTCTGGTAGAGCAAAGCCTGGCTCACAGTGAGGACTTAAGACATGTTAGCTATTGTCTTAAGATCATTGTGATGATCCAGTCAACCTTCTTGCTATCCAAATAATAGGTCAGACTCAGAAAGGGGGAAAATGACCTGACCGTGAGCACGTGGCCAATGGTGGCAGAGCTGAATGCTTAGTCTCCTGATTCAGCGGTGGTCTCAAGGGTCGTGCTCCCTCCCTAGACCTCCCACACCATACTCTAAATCATCTTGCCAAATGTCCCCTGCTCCCAGCACTGACCACAGCCAGCCAGTCTGGCCGCCTCAGTGTTGCCTGCACACACCCATCATTCCTGCATCTTCATTTCTACCCTGGGCATTCCTTCGTGCTCTTCTCCATCACTTTCAGGAAGCAGATCCAAGCCTCTCAAGGAAGTGTGGACATTTTCTAAACCCCTCCAATGCACAGTCCTGATTCCTTATCACCTGGGCCTCACCTTCAGTTATGGATCACCTTTGCATGGTCAATACCACCTAGTCCCTGCTGCCAAGAGCTTTGTGGGCTGTCTCTTTTGGGGCTTGATACCTACTGACCTTCACCTTCTCTTGTTGGCAGTCTCCCTCCTGGACTCGCCAAACCCGATCAGTTCAGTTCAGTTCAGTCACTTAGTCGTGTCCGACTCTTTGTGAGTCCATGAACTGCAGCACGCCAGGCCTCCCTGTCCATCACCAACTCCTGGAGTTTACCCAAACTCATGTCCATTGAGTTGGTGATGCCATCTAACCATCTCATCCTCTGTCGTCCTCTTCTCCTCCTGTCTTCAATCTTTCCCAACATCAGTGTCTTTTCAAATGAGTCAGCTCTTTGCATCAGGTGGCCAAAATATTGGAGTTTCAGCTTCAACAAAACCCGATAGTCTGCCCTAAATCTCTCCTTCCTCTGCTGCAAATGAGCTGGTGGTGGCAGAGCCCATTGCTCTGTACCCCTTCTCACTCTGAACACCTCTGCTTACTTGCTGAAAATCCAGCCAAGCAGCCCCTCCTTCATGAGTGCAAAGAGAAACTCAACCGTAATTAGGAACAAACTAGGGATCTCTGTGATTCCAAGACAGCCCAGTGCTCATGAGCCCTTAGAAGAGGAAACATTTATGATAAGAGCTGGAATTAAAGTATTTTCTCCAGCACATAACTATGTGTTGACTCTTTTCAAAGAAGCAGGTTAAGGAGCAAAGAACTGAGTTTCCATTTTAACTACTGTTTTGCAATGGTGCAAAACATTTTCCAAACTTTTTTTTAGAGTAATACAATGGCTTCTCTCACAATGGACTGGAGCATTTAATTTTCATTCATATGACTATTACTTGTGAATTTTAATGATGGAAGAAATCACAATGGTAAGGAAAGGTAGGTCAGGTGAATATATTTATTTCAGTATCTAAAAAATTTAAGTTTTTAAAAGCAGTGAATTGCTGGGTTGGCCTAGAACCTGGGTTGGGGGGTCCCCTGATGACCAAGTACACATCTATTTCCCTGAGCCCCAGGCTGCACAGTGACCTTGGCGAGTCCCTCAATCACTTTAGGACCTCACTCCCTCTTCAGTAAATGAGGTGGATGACACCTGCCTTTCTGATTTCCCAAGGTAACTATAAAGATACAGTGAAATGGCTGCAAATCATAAAACACTAGACCAAACATAAATCACAGTTGCGATGTTAAATTATGTCTCAAATGTCATGACTTCATCTTCAGGACCTTTCCGCAGGGGAAATCTCAGACAGCGGCTCTATTGCCTGTTTCTATTCAGTTCTGGAACCTGCCCACCTGCACCGCCTCCTTCAGTTCTGCTGACATGATTTCATGACCTCCCACTGCTGGGTGACATTATAGATTTCTCCCTACATTCTCCACTATGTGCTTGAGAGTATTTTCATCTGTCTCAGGGGCTCTGAACCTCACTGTTTGCTCCTCATTCCTGCCTCCTTCCTGCTTCTGAGAGGCTTTGTCTGTGACCCTGGTCTCTGCTACACTCCCCAGCCTTTTCATTCATGGGCTTGCTGGGCCCATCTCCTCTGACGTGCCTCTTCTCCTCAGTGGGTTCCTGTTATCTCAGCTGCTTGGGATGCTTGTGTGACTTCCCTGACCCAGGACAGGATCCACCTGCCTCCTTTCCTCTCCCACGCTGATGAGAACCCCCCTTTTATCCTGCTGGCAATGCATCCCAGCCAAAGCCCAGCAGGCCAAAGCTACAGACTGCCCAGTGAAGAGGGGGTCCTGTCTCTTCCTCCCTGCACCTCTGTTCAGGGAAACCACTAGGAAGAAAAAGTTTTCCTCCCTTTTCTTTCCAATTTAACCCACTAGTGTGCTGGGAGAGAGAGCAGGCCTTCACCTGTAGAAGGAATGAAACGAAACCCCAGGCTGTACCTTCCTTTGTGGAAGACTGAGAGAGTCAGTGTTAGAAAGGAATTTGGGGAGCATCTTGTCCAGGCACCTCATTCCATGGGTGAGAAAGCAGAGACAGGAAGAGAAATGGCCTGCATGAGGGCAAGATGCCAGGCCTGTATCCAAGATGATTAACATATGGTTCCTGTCCTGAGCTGGACGTGTTCACTGTATTGACTGGGCAGACATTGCTACTTGCTGATTAATCAGTTGTCTTTCATAGTTTTCTTTTTTTAAAAAAAATTTTGTGGTAAAAGTCACATAATATAAAACAGTATTTTAACCATGTTTAACCATACAGTTTAGTGGCACTAAGTACATTAGGTGAGGACAAGTAGTGTTTGATTCCACTTATATGAGGTTCATAGAATAGTCAAATTTACAGTCAGAAGGCTTCCCTGGTGGTTCAGTGGTAAAGAATCTGCCCACCAATGAAGGAGACCTAGGTTCAATCCCTAGGTTGGGAAAATCCCCTGGGGAAGGAAATGGCAGCCTATTCCAATATTCTTGCCTGGGAAATCCCATGGACAGAAGAGCCTGGCAGGCTACAGTTGATGGGGTCGCAGAAGAGTAGGATACTATTTAGCAACTAAAGAACAATAAAGTCAGAAAGTACATTGGTAGATGCAAGGAGCTGGGGGTGGGAGAATAGAGGGATGGGGAACTAGTGTTTCATGGAGACTGAGTCTCAGTTTAGCAAGGTGAAATATTCTCATAGTTTGCTTTTAAATAAGTCCTCCTCCTCTGCAGAAGCAATCTACTGTCTCCCTGGAGGCCGAGCCTCCAACCAATGCATGTGTAGACCTCAAAGGGTCATCAAACAGATGTCCAGACCACATTCTTCTCACCCCAGGCTGCTCCCTTCCCCTCTACCATGCTTCTCCTTGGGGAGTGTGAGGATCTCCAATGGGGATAGTGTAGCTGAAGAGGAGACCTGTTCTTTGCTCTTAGCAAGGACTGAAGAACCTCTCACCACTCAGCACCACAGGCAATTCTCAGAACTTTCATCAGCTCAGAGCCTCTAGGATTGTAAAGAAATCTCTTTTTCCAAACACTGATTTGCTTTCTCTGGTCTGTAATGTTACTGTGCATTGCTTGGAAGAGCCCATACTTTATTGGAGAAGCCCCTCTTTATTCTGCTTTTCATTTCACGAGCCCTCTTTCCTTCTACAGGAGGGATGAGAAGAAGCTGGTTAGAGATGTCCTTGGAGAGGCTGAGAAATTGCTAGGAAAATACCTCTGGATCAATCAGTACTTATTTTTTCAGATCCTGGATCAGTTATCTATTACTATAGAACAGACTACTCCAGAACTCAGTGACTTAAAAACAACTACTTCATCGCACATTGTTCTATGGTTCAGGAATTTGGGCAAGGCTCATTGGGATGACTTATTTACATTCCACATGGTGTCCCCTGGGACTGCCCACCTAGGACTGAAGGATCCAAGGTAGGTTCAATTCAGTTGCTCAGTAATGTCTGACTCTTTGCAACTCCATGGACTGCAGTATGCCAGGCTTCCTGGAGCTTGATCAAACCCATGTCCACCAAGTCTGTGGTGCCATCCAACAATCTTATCCTCTGTTGTCCCCTTCTCCTCCTGCCTTCAAGCTTTCCGCTTTAGGGTTTTTTTCCAATGAGTCAGTTCTTTGCATCAGGGGGCCAAAATATTGGAGCTTCAGCATCAGTCCTTCCACTGAATATTCAGGACTTATTTCCATGGGGTCTTGATGCTGGCAGTTGGTTGGAGTGCCTCAGTTTTCCATGCAGCCTCTTTCTCCAGCAGGATAGTCAGGGATTCTTTACCTATTGGGCTTCCCCAGTGACTCAGATGGTAAAAAATCTGTCTGCAATGATGGAAACCTGGGTTCGATCTCTGGCTTTGGGAAGATTCCCTGGAGAAGGGAATGGCAACCCACTCCAGTATTCTTGCCTGCAGAATTCCATGGACAGAGGAACTTAGCAGGCTATAGTCCATGGGGTTGCCAAGTTGGATACACCTGAGTGACTAACACACACTTTACCTGTTGGCTGAGTTTAGTGGGGAAAGTCTCACTGTGCAAGAGCTTACTATGCTTCTGCTTCTGTCACTTTTGATGACATCACTTGATCAAGGCAAATGATATGGCCAAGCTCAAGAGTCAGTGTAATAAGGATTACACAAGGAGGCATGATTCCTTGGGGACCATATGCCACTCCTAACATGCACAGATAATCAGTGAATAGTTCCTTGTGGCAGAGTCTATAGCTATGCAGATCCCTTATCTCCACCCCAGCTAACCACCAATACCCACTCCCTTCTACCCTGTCTGCTCGCATTTCATACGATGTCCCTGTACTGTGGACTAGAAACAGTCACTTAGTTCTCGACACACGTCAGCAAGAATGAGTAAAGAGGAGCTCTGGCTCTTTAGGGTAGGTTTAATAAATGCTCTTCTTCTCAAAATGAAATAACCTCTAGATTTTCCATTAGTGGGCATCGTGTGTCCAGAGGCTCCGAGTGAGGTACAGAGATGTGGGCACCTGGCTGTGCCCCAGCTTCAAGGGGCAAGGATGTCAGGGAAATAATATGGAAGCCATTTAGTCACATGGAGTGGGTAATTAGCCTTGGGTTAAGGTGATTTGGAGTGGGACGCTAGAGTCAGTCCTCCTGGGACATGTGATTAAATCATACTTAGTAACTTTGGGGAGACTAAATACCCTCTCTGAGCTGAAGTTTCCACCTATGGAAAATGGGAGCACTATCAATCAATCAACCAAGATTGTTTTGAAGATCAAATGGTAACGCATGTCAGGTATTTATTACTTTGACTGTCACATTGTAAAGGCTCACAAATTTAACTACTCTGATTGACACTAATACAAACTTATCCCATCTCTCCACTATTCCCCTTGAAGGATGAAATCCAAAAATATGTATATCCTAGTGCAGAAGACCAGGGGGAAAAGGAAGAAAAAAGTGAGAAGGAGGATGAGAGAAAGAGATGGTAAGGAGAGACTGAAATAGAAGGAGAGAGGACAAAAAGGAGATGAAAAGGAGGAGCAGCGAAGGGGAGAGGGAAAGAAACAAAAAACAAGATGGCAAGGCTGAACATGCACATGCTTTAGGACCAGAGAGTATTTTCCGAGAAGGAGTCACATCTCTGGGGTTACCCAAAGCTCACTGGGCTCCTGGCAAGCCTAAAGAATTTGCCATTGGGAGAGGCTGTGTGTCAGAGAGCAAATGAATGTTGCCACCCAAGGTGTCTGTACCAACTTGGACAGGATCACATGGAAAAAAGAGAAGGGAGTGGGAGTGAGGGAAGGGGATTATTTCTCAGAGCAAGGCTGAGTGGTTGGCTGGGAATTCAACCATGAGACCTGGCCCATTAACAAGTCTGCAAATAATACATACAGCTTCTCCCTACATTTTTAGCTCCCAAAGGAAAAACAGAGCAGCCTAGCTCTCCACACACTTTTTCAGACCAAGTCTCTTTCAGTTTAGCCCTCCCCTTTTGCATCTACTTGGCCTCTTTCTTCCACCAGGGACCTCAGGGCTGGGTACTGGTATGGATGGAAATGAAACTAACTTCTTACCAAGAAGGAACAGGAGCAGAGCAACATGAAGGGCTCATCCCTGGTCCAAGATCCATTCTCAATAATAAGGTACCTCCAGGGCTGAGATTGCAGACTTCATATATGTGTAGATGGAAGAATTAGCGATGACAAAACCGGGATGTGGATGGTATGAAAACCATTTTTCTAATTTATGGAACTCAAGGCTTAGGATGATAAAAAGAGCATACCCCCAGCACACCGGGTCACAAGAAATCTCTCTGGACATTAACATCTTCAGACCTCCCCTCCTGATTAATGTCCCTGACTACAATACAGTTTCAATAATCTGAGAAGGGCCTTTCTCCAAAATTGTTTGTGATGATATGTTTCTTTCTTTCAAGTATCGCTTGCTGTTGTTTAGTTGCTAAAATCGTGTCTGACTCTTTTCATGATTGTAGCCTGCCAGGATGGTAGCCTGCCAGATTCCTCTGTCCATGGGATTTCCCAGGCAAGAATACTGGAGTGGGTTACCATTTCCTTCTCCAAGGGATTGTCCTGACCTAGGGATTGAACCTGTGTCTCCTGCATTGGCAGGCAGATTCTTTACCACTGAGCCACAAGGGAAGCCCCATAAGTATCATTTAATAACCAATTAAAAAGATTTAGAATTAAGGGTAGAAAATTTAGGTTAAAAATTCATATTATTAATATTTCTGTATTTAGAAATCTGCTCATTTTTGGTATTTTATGTTCTTGTCATATTTAAGGAAATTTGGCCTATTGGAAATACAGACCAACCTTGTAATTCCATTTACAATAAGTAATTGAATGATTAGTTTAGGTATGAGTTTTGGTTTAAATCTTAGTTTATATTGTATTCAAATAATTTAGGGATTTCCATGTGGCGCTAGTGGTAATGAACCCACCTGCCAATGCAGGAGACATAAGAGACTCCAGTTTGATCTTTGGGTGGGGAAGATCCCCTGGAAAAGGGCACAGCAAACCACTCCAGTATTCTTGCCTGAAGAATCCCATGGACAGAGGAGCCTGGCGACCTATGGTCCATGGGGTTTGCAGAGTCAGACATGACTGAAGCGACTTAGCATGGTTAGCACAAATAATTAAGAAAACTTAATAATCACTATTTTAAAAAGTTAATTCATTAGATTTATATGAACCATTTAAGTAACAGAAAATCAAAGTTAGGTGAAATAAATTTATCAATGTGATACAGAATGTTTTCTTTAATAAGTTTGTAACTAGGACCAAACATCAATCAAAACGCCTTAGAAGTGATGGTTAAACTCACTAGCTGCTTAATAAGAACTATATAGTTTATAAATTGAAAAGTAATAGATTAAAGAAGAGCAAGATTTTTGAATGTGGACCCTTAACTAATAGAATTTTCAAAAAATGATCTCTAGATAACATTTTCTGCTCATAAAAGCTACCTGGAAAACAGAAAAGATAGTACATTATTTTGATCATGGTGATTATTAGTGTATTGCCTTTCTATTACAGTATAAAAAATTATCTCAAAATGAGCAGCTTAAATGAATGCCCATTAATTATTATCTCACAGTTTTCATGGATCAGTAATCCAGGTACAGACTCACTCGGTCTTTGTTCAGGGTTTTATGACTGCAGTCAAGATTTCAGGCAGGGCTAGGGTCTCATCTGAGGATCGAAGTCCCCTTCCAAGTTCACATGAGTGTTGACAGAATTCATTTCCTCACAGCTTTAGCACTCACAGTGGCTTGTTTCATCCAGATCAGCAAGAGGAAGCATCTCTAAGTCCTGTTTTAAAGAGTTTGTCTGATTAAGCCAGGCCCACCCAGCATAATCTCCCTTTTAATTAACTCAAAGCTAGCTGATGGGGTGAGGGTAGAAAAGAAATAGGAGAGAGATATTAAAAGATGCAAACTTCCAGTTGCAATATTCGTGAGTCATGGGTATGAAATGTATTAATGTGGGGAGTATAGTCAATATGTATGTGGGATCTTTGGTGATATATGGTAACTAAACTCATCATGGTGATTGTTTGAAATGTGTAAAAATATCTATCGAATCACTATGCTGTGTAACTGAAACTAATATAGTGTTGTAGGCCGATTATACTTCAAAAACAAACATACAAAGAAACTCATAGAAAAAGAGATCGTATTTGTGGTTACCAGAGGCAGGGGGTAAGGGAGGAGGAATTAGATAAAGGTAGTCAAAAGTTACAAACTTCCGGTTATAAGATGAAGAATTACTAGAGATGTGATAGCCAGCATGATGAATATAATTAACACTGTATATTAAGGAAAATTGTTATGTCTGGGATAATTAAGAGGAAATGGCAACCCACTCCAGTATTCTTCCCTGGAGAATCCCACGGACAGAGAAGCCTGATCGGCTATATTCCATAGGGTTGCACAAAGTCAGACATGACTGAAGCGACTAAGCTCACATACACCTTCAAATCTCAGGTAGAACTCTCAGCTGAGGCCTAGACACAGAGGGCTGGAAGGAACCAGCATCCATGAAATAGAGCTGATGGTAAAGAGTGTGCTTTCACCATCAGCTTTCTCTACATGAACAAGGTACTTTTGGCCCGAGGCAAATAGTCACCACTTGCTGGAGGGGGTGGGGTTTGCATGACCATTTTGCTGCAAAGGTTTGCTGTCTCCTTGGACCAGACCCACTGAACTCTGATGTGGGCAACACCTCCTTCTAATAAATGTTGTGTCATTCCCCCTCTGTGCCTGCCCCTCACTCAGGGTTCTGGTCTCAAACTCTGCAGCACATTAGAATCATCCAGGCAGTTATTAAAATCTCAACAACTAGGCTCTCTCCAGACTGGCTGAATCAGAATCTCTGGAGTAAGACCCAGGCTCCACTCAGTGTTTTATAAAGTGCCCGGTGATTCCAGTGCTTCCCTAAGATACTGAGGCAGGACATCCAAATTTGGAGTTGCCCTAAATCCTCCTTTTTTGCCCCAGTTCTCCCACAACTAATTCTCTCATTGCCAGAGACTCAAGACATTCACTCCCTGATCAGTCTTCCCATCTCACTTAGAGCCCATGTCTAGGTTTATGCGCCTTCCACTCCTTCTGAATTTCCAAGCCAGAGGGATCCCAGAGTCCATTTGACTTGAAGTCTTCATTGAATGAATGGACAACTTGAGGTTCAGGAGAAGAAATTCAGGGAGTTTGGTAAGTGCAGAGGAGCCTGGGACACTTCCTGCTCTAACTGCTTTTCAGAGCTTGGAAATCCTCTCAATTGCCACTGAGCCCCTTTGGGAAAAGCAACAGTTTGATTGACTTTCTGGAAAGTCAAGCTGTGGTCAGTTTATGGGAAGCCTTATGATGGGAAATCCACATCAAGAATTTACTAAGAGTGAAGATGGTAGGCAACAGGCAGCCACTGAAGATTCTAGAGCATTAGAGTGCCATGCTTGCCGCTGCACTTAAGGATGATTGTTCTGACAGTGATGGTTAGGATGGAATGAAGAGAGACTGTTGGCAGTGAAACAAGACAGAAAGCCAGGGCAAAGCAGAGTCAAGGAGTTCTGATGGAGGGGAAAAGCTGAGAGGACAGATATGAAGAGTATAGGGGAGATAGATCACCAATAAGTGTGCCTCTGACCTCTTCTCCATTTTGTCAACCAAGTCATGACCTGGAGCTGGCATCTGAAAAGCCAGAGTTGTCCTGAACCCAAATGTCTTCAGCATAAGACTGGAGCATGTGACGAAGACCCAGTGAAGAGAAAGATGATGAGCTTGGACATAAACCTGTGAGCCTTGGACTCTTGCACTGGTGTCTCACAGAGGGCAGGGACCAGGGTTTTGTTCTAGCGATGGCTGGTGTGTAGTGGAGTTGGTTGGTGTTGGCTCATAGACTGAAAGTGGAGCAGGGACCACTGGGCCATGTGGTCTCTGGACTTTACAGGGACTCCTAGCTTAATCCTGAAGCCATGCACGTGGATGTGGATGAATCTAGAGCACAGTGGATGGAATTGACCAAACTTTCAGATTGCTTCTGGGGTTGTTCCTCCCTTGGCTTGGCTTGGAAGCCTGACTTCTTCCAGTCTGATGGGAAGGGAAGAAAAAGAAGGGGAAGAGAGGAACAAATATTTGCTTAACTCTTCAAAATCATGATTTTCAGCTACAGATGTGGCCGAGACCACAGTGCCTTTTAAGCTAGCTTATTGCTGGTTTTATCGGGAGATAAAATCAAACACATTGTTAGAAGTAATCTCATGGGTCAAAAATCTGACCTTGGCATGAGATTTTTAGGACACTGTCCTAGAACTCCAGGGGTTCTTGTATGGGGGAACAAACAGAGAGACACACATTGTAGTTGCTCATAGTTTCTGGGTTTGAAATCTCAGTATCTTTCTAGCTGAGTATCCTGGGACAAATTATTTAACATCTCTGTGCCTGATTTTCCTTACCCATGAAATGGAAATAAAAATTATACCCAAATCATCTTTGTGAAAAGTGAAATGTGTGGAAACAGGTAAAGCACACAGAAGCAGGCAGGGCACATAATAAGTGCTTGATAAATAGCTGTTACTATTATCTTGGGGCTTCCCTTGTGGCTCAGCTGGTGAAGAATCCGCCTGCAATGTGGGAGACCTGGGTTTGATCCCTGGGCTGGGAAGATCCCCTGGAGAGGGGAAAGGCTACCCACTCCAGTGTTCTGGCCTAGAGAATTCCATACAATCCAGGGATTTCTGAGGTAGCATGTCACAGCAAAACATCACTGGCCTGGGAGTCGGATGCCTCGATTCTACTCTTTTTTTCTGTCAGTGACTAGTTTTCTGAACTTTCAAGTCATGTCTAACTTCTGTTAGACTCAGTTACTTCATCTATACAATGGAGATAATTGTAGTATGCGTTGCCATGGGATTGTGAAGATCAAATGTGAAAATGGATGGAGAAGCAGCTTGCTAACTAGGGAACTCCATAGAGACGGAGGGGACCATCCTTACTGATTTGCCATCTGGGCTTTAGCTTGCTCTCTTGTCCCCCGCCTCTGTGACTCTGCTCCCCACTGTACACAGAGTTGGTGGACCAGAAGGGTACCACCTGGGGCACTGTTCTCCCATGGTGGGACCCTGGACAGGAAGTTTGTCTGTTAAATCTCCCATCTCCTCTCTTTATTCACCCCACCTCCTAGTACCCATCTTGGATCTTCTATTGAGGCTTTTTACTTTGTTTGAAAAATATCTAACATTTAACAAAAATAAGAGTCAGGAACCAATTTAAAGTCATATATTCCACACATCAGAACTTTAAGTCTCAAATAGCTACAACTACCTGATGGAATTTGGTCCCAGAACACTGCTGGTATGGTGATTCACTCACCTGGAATGATCAGAAGGCTTGGCTTTGAGTCCTGTCCACATCCCTGCCCTGCCTTGCAATGTCATTCAGGAACTCCCTGCATTGAGTTGGGTTCCCTGGAAAATGAAGGGGTTAAATTGGATTCCCACTAATCTCCATTATAAGCCATTTATGTGCCCATGACTTTAAAATGCCAATAAAATCCATTATTACAAAGAATAGATATTTCATTGTAGTTCAAAAGAAGAGTATTCTAACAGAGTTGTCCAAAGATGAAATGAAAAACTATGAGCTCCTTGTATCTAGAAGTTTTCAAGCAGAGACTGAATGACTTTCTGTAAGTAAAATCCTGCAGAAGGAATGGATGGCTGGATTTTAAGATCTCTGCCCACTTGGAGATCAAGGGATTCTGTGAATTTTAGGAAATAGGAGGGGCCACAAAAAAAAAACTAATGAGAAATATTAAGGAATGGGGTATTTTGATCCTCCTCAAAGCTTGCCCTGCTAGGAACCACATACTGAATCTCTCTGAAAGATCAGCCTTGAGTGAGGAGACTCCCAGCCAGGTGAAACACTTGACTTGGAATGAACCTTCTCAAAGAAGAGGAGTGGAGCCTGGGCTGTCCTGGGAGGCAGGTATTTCTTATATCAGAGCAGAGGCCCAAGTGCCAGGAGAAAGTATTTTCCCCCACTTAACCTGGGATGGAGACTTCAGGAAAGGCAGCATGAGCTGTGGAGGGTGAAAAAAATGAATAAATCTTTATTTTCCTGGTTTGTGGACCTCCAAGAAGAACACTTTTTACTTATTAGCCTGTCTAGACATAGGACCTCACCAACTGGGCTGGCTCTTTCTCTTACAATTTTCCTTCCTCTGTCACTCTTGCTGAGGATGGGGAAGAAGGTTGAAAGCTGATACCAGCAATTATACAAGGTTAGCATGGAGGCTGTTCCATGGGTCTTGGATTTGAGACTGAGATGGATCCAACATGATGTTTTTGAAGATTTCTGACCCTGTGCAGAGGGAACCATCAAGCAGAGTGAAAGTTGGAAATTTAGGAAGATGTGTGGTTCTACTTGGCCTCTCGGACAGATGCTCCATTTCACCACTGACATGACTTATCTGCGGGTGCTGTAAATAGGACTGTTTGAGTGTGCTGTGAGGCAACGCTGTGGGCGGCCCAGGGCGGGTGTCACCTGTGAAGACTGACTGGTAGAAAGAGCTGTCTTAGTCAGCTTGGGCTGCTACACCAAAACACCACAGACTGGGTGGCTTAAACCACGGATCTTTATTTCTCACAGTTCTGGAAGCTGGGGAGTTCAAGATCAAGGCAGTGCCAGATTCAGTGTCTGGTGAGGGCCTGCCTCCTGTCTGGTAGACAGCCACCTTCTTGCTCTGCCCTCACATGGCTTTTTCTTGGTGCATGGCCCTGGAGCGAGGGAAATCTCTCTCTCCGTCTTCTTTAAGGGTGCTAATTATATCATGAAGTTCCTATTTTCAAGACTTAATCCAAATCTAAGTACCTCCCAAAGGCTACACCTCCAAATACCGTCACATTGAGAGTTAGGGCTTCAACATATAAATTTAAGGAGGGACAAGAAAGAGATCAAACCAGTCAATCTTGAATGAAATCAACACTGAATACTCACTGGAAGGACTGATGCTGAAGCTGAAACTCCAATACTTTGGCCACCTGATGTGAGGAGCTGACTCGTTAGAAAAGACCCTGATGCTGGGAGAGATGGAGGGCTAGAGGAGAAGGGGACGACAGAGGATGAGATGGTTGGATGGAATCACCAACTCAATGGACATGAGTTTGAGCAAACTCCAGGAGACAGTGAAGGACAGGGAAGCCTGGTGTGCTGTAGTCCATGGGGTCGTAAAGAGTCAGACATGACTGAACGACTGAACAACAACACACCGTTCAGTTCATGTTCGCATCATAGGCTTGGCCACCAGATTCCCAGAGTCCTTCTGGCCAGTAGCTCCCCCATTACATGAACTCACACAGTGCTGGTGCCATGACTGAGTCTTTTCTTACCCACTTTCTTACCCAGAATCACATGGGCTTGGAGAACAGGCTGAAAAGCAGGAGTTAGGAAACTCTGGCCACGTTGTGGTTATACAGAGTCATAGTCATGGAGAGAGGACAGTAACATGTATAGGTCAACTGGCTCTCCATCTCACAGGGGTTAGTGATTTGGAGGGGAAGCAGATTTGAGCTCCTTAACAGAGCCATGCTATATGAATGGTTACCAGCCTGTCTCTAGTATCACTGCTTTGAATCAGAAAAAGGACTGAAATTGCCAAACACTGGCGATGACGGTGCAATTGGACTTTCTGGACAGACCAGTTGCCAAGACTCAAACTGGTGTAGGAGAAATAAGTATTCATTAAGCATCCATTTATAAGATAGTACTCTGAGGCTAAAAAAAGATCATTGATCCTAGTATTAACCTTAATTTTGGTACTGAAGAAAAAGTTATCTTGCATGTAGTAGCTGTTGTTTAGTCACTAACTTGTGTGGGATTCTTTGAGACCCTGTGGACTGTGGCCCACCAAGTGTCTCTGTCAAGATTTCTCAGGCAAGAATACAGGAGGGGTCCATTTCCTTCTCTAGGGGATCTTCCTGACCCGGGGATCGAACCCGCATCTCCTGCATTGGCAGGCAGATTCCTGCGGAGCCAGCAGGGAATCCCTTTTGCACTTAGTAGTCTTTTAGTAAATGTTGAATTGAAGAATGTAATTGAATGGTGATTCAGCTGAGATCTAAATAGAGGAATGGAGACCCTGAATCTCTTCCAGTCTTGGAATAGATGGCAAGTAAGGCTGCTGTGTGCCAGTCTGGAGCCACAGCTTTCAAAAACAATTCAAAGGTTACACAGTTGAGATACAAGAGAAAAAATAATCAGCCTTTGAATTGCTAATTGTTTAGATCCTTAAGGCAGTAAGTGTATTTAGCAGCATGGAGCTCTGTGTGGGGTGTTAGAAGAACATTTTGTTTATTCATTCATTCACTTATTCATTCATTCACTTATTCATCACATAATTATGAAGCACATACCATATACTAGGTGCTGGGCTTAGCACCGTGGCTAGAGCAGCAAATAAGATAAACACAGTTTTGTCCTTGAGAAGCCTCTAGCCCTGGAAGGAAGCCGAACATTGAAAACAGATGTTTCAAGTGTGATGAATGAGTGATGGGGCAATGCAAGATGCTATGGATTGAATTTTTCATATAATGAAATTTGTATTAACTCAAAATATGATTCAAATGAAAATTAAATTTTATCACAAACATATTGTGGCCATGACTTTTCAAGTGAATTGTAATGAACATACTGGGACTTACTCATATAAACAAGTATTTCCTCCAACAAAGACTCACTCTGAGAGCATGTGTTCATATTTCAATGATATTTTTCTGGTTCGGTTCAGTTCAGTTGCTTAGTCGTATCTGACTCTTTGCGACCCCATGGACTGCAGCACACCAGGATTCCCTGTCTGTCAACAACTCCTGGAGTTTGCTCAGACTCATGTCCATTGAGTCAGTGATGCCATCCAACCATCTTATCCTCTGTCATCCCCTTCTCCTCCTGCCTTCAATCTTTCCCAGCATCAGGGTCTTCTCCAATGAGTCAGTTCTTCAAATCAGGTGGCCAGAGTATTGGAGTTTCAGCTTCAGCATCAGTCCTTCCAATGAATATTCAGGACTAATTTCCTTTAGGATTGACTGGCTGGATCTCCTTGCAGTCCAAAGGGACTCTCAAGATTCTTCTCCAACACCACAGTTCAAAAGTAACTTTTCTGGTTACTAGTATGTATTTATCATTTCTAATTTGCACTAAAGTGTGGATATATTCTCCTGATTCTCCTTTTACTGTTGATCCTTTGATCTTAACTCTGGTTTCTAGAGTTGCTGTGCATGACCATGGCTTTGTCTCTACCTAGCTGCATGAGCTTGGCAAGTTATGTGACCTTGGTTTTCTGTAGAGAAGAATGTTGTTTGTGATTCTATCCTGTTTTGACTCTTATCAACCTGGTGTCTTATTTCGGGACTCCCACCACCTGAACCTGCAGGCTGTTGTCAGGGAGGGGAGGGCCCAGTGGACAGTAGGTGCCATTCATCTTGTCTATGCTGTGCACCTGTGCTGACTAGCTAATGGAGGGAGGGGTTCTTTTCTACCTCAGTTTTGCTGCTAATTACAGGCACAGACTTTATCATATAGGAGACATGCTCAGAGTGACTGATACCTATCAGTGTTGGGATCTTCCTCAGACATGCAAAACAAGTAAGGCAACTGCTATTTGTGATGGTCTTAGTCCCAAAGCCATGTCATTCATCCCCAGGGCCCTTATAAAAATGCAGACTGAGATCCACTTTGCTGACATACTGAGGGTCCCTAGACCATTAGACCATTCAGGTGAGACCTAAATCAAATCCTTAACGATTATACAGTGGAAATGAGAAATAGATTTAAGGGACTACATATGATAGACAGAGTGCCTGATAAACTATGGATGGAGGTTCATGACACTGTACAGGAGACAGGGATCAAGACCATCCCCACAGAAAAGAAATGCAAAAAAGCAAAATGGCTGTCTGAGGAGGCCTTACAAATAGCTGTGAAACAAAGAGAAGCAAAAAGCAAAGGAGAAAAGGAAACATATACCCATTTGAATGCAGAGTTCCAAAGAATAGCAAGGAGAAATAAGAAAGACTTCCTCAGTGATCAATGCAAAGAAATAGAGGAAAACAATAGAATGGGAAAGACTAGAGATTTCTTCAAGAAAATTAGAAATATGAAGGTAATATTTCATGCAAAGATGGGCACAATAAACAACAGAAATGGACCTAACAGAAGCAGAAGATATTAAGAAGAGCTGACAAGAATACATAGAAGAACTATACTAAAAAGACCTTCATGACCCAGATAATCACAATGGTGGGATCACTCACCTAGAGCCACTTCCTGGAATGTGAAGTCAAGTGGGCCTTAGGAAGCATCATGAACAAAGCTAGTGGAGGTGATGGAATTCCAGCTGAACTATTTCAAATCCTGAAAGATGATGCTGTGAAAGTGCTGCACTCAATATGCCAACAAATTTGGAAAACTCAGCAGTGGCCACAGGACTGGAAAAGCTCAGTGTTCATTCTAATCCCAAATAAAGGCAATGCCAAAGAATGGTCAAACTACCATACAATTTTACTCACCTCACACACTAGTAACTCAGTGCTCAAAATTGTCCAAGCCAGGCTTCAGCAATACATGAACCATGAACTTCCATATGTTCAAGCTGGTTAGAAAAGGCAGAGGAACCAGAGATAAAATTGCCAACATCCATTGGATCATGGAAAAAGCAAGAAAGTTCCAGAAAAACATCTATTTCTGCTTTATTGACTATGCCAAAGCCTTTCACTGTGTGGATTACAATAAACTATGGAAAATTCTTAAAGAGATGGGAATACCAGACCACCTGACCTACCTCTTGGGAAATCTGTATGCAGGTCAGGAAGCAATAGCTAGAACTGGATGCAAAACAACAGACTGGTTTCAAATAGGAAAAGGAGTGCATCAAGGCTGTATATTGTCACCTGCTTATTTAACTTATATGCATAGTACATAATACTATGCTAGGCTGGATGAAGCACAAGCTGGAATCAAGATTGCCAAGAGAAATCTCAATAACCTCAGATATGCAGATGACACCACCCTTATGTCAGAAAGAGAAGAACTAAAGAGCCTCCTGATGAAAGTGAAAGAGGTGAGTGAAAAAGTTGGCTTAAAGCTCAGTTCAGTTCAGTTCAGTCGCTCAGTCGTGTCCGACTCTTTGTGACCCCATGAATTGCAGCATGCCAGGCCTCCCTGTCCCTCACCAACTCCCGGAGTTCACAGAAACTCATGTCCATAGAGTTGGTGATGCCATCCAGCTATCTCATCCTCTGTCGTCCCTTTCTCCTCCTGCCCCCAATCTCTCCCAGCATCACAGTCTTTTCCAATGAGTCAACCCTTCGCATGAGGTGGCCAAAGTACTGGAGTTTCAGCTTAAAACTCAACATTCAGAAAACAAAGATCATGGCATCTGGTCCCATCATTTCATGGAAAATAGATGGAGAAACAGTGGATATAGTGTCAGACTTTATTTTTTGGGGCTCCAAAATCACTGCAGATGGTTACTGCAGCCATGAAATGAAAAGACACTTGCTCTCCTTAGAAGAAAAGTTATGACCAACCTAGATCGAATATTAAAAAGCAGAGACATTACTTTGCCAACAAAGGTCCTTCTAGTTAAGGCTATGGTTTTTCCAGTAGTCATGTATGGATGTGAGAGTTGGACTATAAAGAAAGCTGAGTGCCGAAGAATTGATGTGGTGTTAGAGTAGACTTTTGAGAATCCCTTGGACTGCAAGTAAATCCAACCAGTCTATCCTAAAGGAAATCAGTCCTGAATATTCATTGGAAGGACTGATGCTGAACCTGAAACTCCAATATTCTGGCCACCTGATGAGAAGAGCTGACTCATTGGAAAAGACTCTGATGCTGGGAAAGATTGAAGGTGGGAGAAGGGGACAACAGAGGATGAGATGGTTGGATGGCATCACAGACTCAGTGGACATGAGTTTGAGTAAACTCCAGGAGTTAGTGATGAATATGGAGGGCTGACATGCTGAAGTCCATGGGGTCTCAAAGAATCGGACACGACTGAGTGACTGACTGAACTGAATTGAGGGTCCTTGGACCATAGCAGAAAATGAAGTGCTGAGAGCCTCAAGGATTATCTGGGTGTGCTTTCTCCATGATCAGGCAGCACATGTGTGCATTCTGCTGGCTAGGTTGGCTATAGGTGGCTTCAGAATATCCACATCGATGGCAAGAGGAGCCTTGGAGGTCATCTGCTTTCATTTCATCATGAGTAAGTGAGGAAAGAGATTAATGGACACTTTTGAGATCACACAGCTATGTTGAACTCATGTTCTCCTGAACTGATGCTCTGGTTGGCTTCCTCTCATCTTTGATCATTGGGCTCTTTGTTCAGACATCTGAAATTATGATCCAGTGCTGCACCTGTTTGATTAGGAAGTTTCAACATGGAGGCCTATGGGCTGTGCCCATCATTCGTATCTGATTGTGTCCAACTCTTGTGACCCCTTGGACTGTAGCCTGCCAGGCTCCTCTGTCCATGGGATTTCTGAGTCAAGAATACTGGAGTAGGTTGCCATTTCCTTCTCCAGGGTCTCTTCCTGACCCAGGAATCAAACCCAGGTCTCCTCCATTGCAGGCAGATTCTTTACGAACTGAGCTACGAGGGAAGTCCTTAGTTGTCTACAGAGTTTGACAGTTGAGATGCTATTTTAAAGTCCATGATGCATTTACATAAATGAAAATTTTTATTTTTCATTTTCTCTTGAAAAATGCAGAAAACTCTGGAACAGCAACACAGCGATCATGATGTCAGGTTTTGTGCTCTCTCCAGATTGCCAGTGTCCCCCCATTTCCATGACTGTGTTTATTCTCGCCTAAGAGTTGTCCTGAGAAGAGTTACCTGATGGCTCTGTGAGACTTGCCCAATACCTCTGTATAAGGGTATGCTCTACATACGCTTGGGCTTCCCTGGTGGCTCAGACGGTAAAGCGTCTGCCTGTAGTGAGGGAGACCCAGGTTCGATCCCTGGGTTGGGAAGATGCCCTGGAGAAGGAAATGGCGACCCACTCCAGTACTCTTGCTTGGAAAATTCCATGGACTGAGGAGCCTGGTAGGCTACAGTCCACGGGGTCGCAAAGAGTTGGACACAACTGAGCAAATTCACTTCACTTCAAGTGTGTGCTCTAGGGCCCTCACCAAGCTGCTATCATGCCCCAATCCACCTGTCCTGACTCTAAATGATGCCAGTGCCCCAACCCCTGCATCTAGCCATGCTCATTCACTAGCATCCCCAGTGCCTCTCTGATGGATCCTCTCCTTCTGTCCTTTGTAGAAGAACTCACCTTCCTGTTTCAACCGAACTGCTTTTTTCCCCCTCAGAGTCACCAGTAAGCCTTTGGCATAGGATATTAAACTTGGATTTATAACCTTCCAGAAGACAGAAAATTCCCAGAATCTATATGCAAAATTTTGAGTGTGTGTGCATTTTTAAAATTAACTTTTACTGGAGTATAGTTGCTTTACAATGTTGTGTTTCTACTGTAAAGCAAAGTGAATCAACTAACTGTGTACATATATCCTCTCTTTTTTGGATTTCCTTGCCATTTAGGTCACCACAAAGCACTGAGTAGAGTTCCTTATGCTGTACAGCATGTTCCCATTAGTTATCTATTTTACACATAGTATCAATAGTGTATGTAAGTAAATTAAAAAAAATTATTATTATTATTTTTTGGCTGTGTTGCTTCTGACTTTGTTGCTTTGAGGGGGTAACTCTCTAGTTGTGGTGCACAGTCTTCTCACTGCTGTGGCTTCTTTTGTGGGGCACAGGCTCTACGGCTCCTGGGCTGCAATAGTTTTGGCCTGTGGGCTCTAGAGCACAAGCTCAATTGGTTGTAGTACATGGGCTTAGTTGCTCTGCCGCATGTGGAATCTTCCTGGATCAGTCATCAAAGCCATGTCGCCTGCACTGGCAGGTGGATTCTTAACCACTGGACCACCATGGAAATCCCTGTAAGTCATTTTAGAGGAAGCTATCCTTGGCTTTCTTTCATCTTTTTTTATAAGGCCCTGGAGGAGGGTATGGCAACCTGCTCCAGTATTCTTGCCCAGACGGTCCCATGGGCAGAAGACCTTGGTGGGCTACAGTCCCTGGGGTCGCAAAAAGTTGGAGATGACTAAAGCAGCTTAGTACAACAGTACTTGTTTTCTGCCCTCTGCTTACCCTTTATGAGTCTTTCTCCTCTTTGTAGGTTTCTTTCCCAGTGAGCAGGCTCTGTGGTCTTAAGGCAATGTTTCCAAGGGGTGGTTAAAGGGGGAGAAATGTGGTTCTCGCTACAAACACTGAGAAGGTTGCATATTTGCCTCAAATCTGGAATAAGACCCTTTGAATATTTTTTTCTTTTAATTTTATAAAAAAAACACCTTACATTTTGATTTAGGGTGAATCTTTTCAGAAGACTTATTAGTGCTTCATACCCATCTAAACCTCCTAAATTCTCCATTACAAACCCAAAAAGTGAGAGGAGAAGAGACTTGCCGCCCTGTTGCAGAGTTGCAGAGAGGAAAACTCAAGGAAATAAGTATTTGTTTTGGTGAACTGTTGACTACTAGTTAAGAAATGGTAAACCAAAAATCAAAACTATGGTCTCTCCTAGCTCTGACAAGCTGCATATTTTGAGGAACATTCAGCTACAACAATAATAAAAAACAGCAACAATTATTCCTTTTTGAGAAAGATGTTCTTCAGGTTGACTTGGTAGCTCAACCACGTCACCAAGGGCCAGGGCTCATTCGACTTAATGTTCCAACTTAACATTGAGGCCGCTCGATGGTTGCAATATCAGCTTTGCATAGCTGAATGTTATGTTCTTAAATGTCATAAATAAAGGGGTACAGAACTGGGATTTTTCCTTCTTCCTTTATTGAACACTTAATATGAGATCTGCACTCAACAAAATTTCTGGTGTATAATGCAGTCCTGTTAGGTATAGGTACTGCATTGTATAGTAGATCTGAGGAGCATATTCATTTAACATAAGTGAAACTTTATACTCATTGAACAACAATTCCCCATTCCCCTCCCCCAGTCCCTGATAACCGATGTTCTACTCTCTGCTTCTGAGTTTGACTGTTTTGAACTCCTCATATAAATGTGATCATGGAATATTTGTCCTCCTGTGACTGCCTATTTTATTTAGCATAATGTCATCCAGGTTCATATATATTTCTATAGATAGCAAGATTTCTTTAAGGTTAATATTTCATTGTCTGTATATTCCACATTTTCTTTATCCATTCATTCATTGATGGACATTTAAACTGTTTCCATATCCTAACTATTGTGTACAATGCTTCCATGAATATGCAGTGCAGACATCTCCAGTGCTGACTTCAATTCTTTTGGCTATATACCCAGAAGTGAGATTGCTGGGTCATATGGTACTTCTAAGTTTAATTTCTTGAGGAACCTCCATACCATTTTCCATAGTGGTTGCACTATTGCATTCCCACAAACAGTGTACAAGGGTTCCAATTTTTCCACATTCTTGTCAACACTTGTTATCTTTTTTTATTTTAATACAATAGCCATCCTTAGAGGTATGAAGCAATATTTCATTGTGGCTTTGATTTGCATTTCCCTGATGGCTAGTGATGTTGATCACCTGCTTATATATTTGTTGGCTGTTTGTATATCTTCTTTGGATGCCTATTCAAAGCCTACATCCACTTTTTAAAGTTAGTTATTTATAAGTTTTTCTATTGATTTGTAATAGTTTCTTATATATTTTGGATGTTAAGCCCTCATCAGATATAGAGTTTACAGATATTTACTCCCATTCTGAAGATTGACTTCTCATTTTGCTGTTTCATTTCCTGTGTAGAAGCTTTCTTTCTTTCTTTTTTTCCTTCTTCTGTTTCTCTTTTATCAGGAAAGGAAAACTTTCCCAAAGCTCTTCAACAGTCTTGTCCACTGACTACAACTGGTTTCCATGGACACCTCTAACTGCAAGGGAAGTTGGGGGAAATTATGGCTTGTATTACTCTTGTAGGAGTTGAAAAAAGGAGGAGGGGAAGTACATAGCCAAAACATGGCCAAAGGACATTGTGCACCACAGCAGCTGGCCTCTCTCTGGGTTAGCCAAGAAGAGAACTAGGATCTGAGTTAGGCATTGGTGACTGCAGCTGCTTCTTCAGTAGGCTAGTCTCTCAATCTCCATCCCTTTTCTTGGACTCTGCTCCATCAGGAATCAATGACTTAAAATGTCTGCTTACATTCTACCTTACCTGCTAGATGCCCTCCTTGAGGGAAAGGGCTATGATTTATTTAACACCCAGAATCTGACTCATAGGAGGTTTTTTTTTTTGTTTGTTTTTTAAGGGAGGAAAGTACAAATTCATTGATTTTATATTCATTAATCAAATATATTAATTAATTAATTGAGATCCCATTTACTAAGACTCATTATTACAAAAGCAAAAGGTTATGTTTCTGAGTGCTAAAAATGGAAAAAAGTAAGATAAAGACATAGTAAACAATAAAGGAGTATGCCTAACAATTTCAGAGGAATAATTATTTATGTAGTTATTTTAAGGAGAAATTCTTTCTGTCCTCTATATTTTTGCCTTCCTTGGCACCCAGGAAAGAAAGATTGTGCCAAGCCTTTTAGAACTGATTCACCTAAAAATACTGTATGTGATTTGTGGTTTTCCAAAAGAATGTCTTATTTGACGTAAACAATAAATGTGTGATGTAAGCAAGGGGAGTTTAGAGGCCTCGTATTTAATGTTATGGGACAAAATTAATGATACAAGGTCAAAAATAAATAATTTAGAATTGTTTTTAGACCCATTCTTTCCCCCAATGTCACCAAAAGAATCCTGTAAATACTAGTGCAATTTCTACCTCCTATGCTCTTACAAGAGGGAAGATCTTTTTGCTGGAAGAAGAGATATATTGATCTAGATATTACAGTACTCAGAGGGTGGAAAGGGAGGATGAAAATGATGGAAAGCTTTATGAGTAGGGAGTGAAAGAGGAAGCTTTTTATTTTTTTCCCTGGGGACTAGAGGCAGAGTAACTATGTTTAAAAAAAGTAGGTTAGAGAGGAAAGAGAATTTGAATGTATTTCGGAGAACTACATATTTTCATCTCCTTTAATGTCTTCAGAGAGTCATGAATAATAAATAAAACTTCACCTTTAGTATTTTTAATTTGGGGATGTTGTTCCTTAAATCTGACACTTCTCTGAGACTGAGTCTCATGGGTCTCTGAGTTTATTAGGGTTACATACTTCCCTGGTGGCTCAGATGGTAAAGCGTCTGTCTAGAATGTGGGAGACCTGGGTTCGATCCCTGGGTCGGGAAGATCCCCTGGAGAAGGAAATGGCAACCTACTCCAGTACTGCTGCCTGGAAAATCCCATGGACAGAGGAGCCTGGTAGGCTACAGTCCATGGGGTCACAAAGAGTCGGACATGACTGAGTGACTTCACTTCATCAGTGATGAAACAAAGGCTCAGAGAGGTTAAAAGACTTGCAACAAATCAATTATATAGATAATAGAACTTAACTAATGTCTGAATTCCTATTTCATGCTTTATTCTTCCATTTCATTGTATAAAACAAAAGTGTATACATTTGATTTTTGTTGTTCTTCTTTGTGTGTGTGGTTTTTTTTTTTTTTTTGAAGGAGTATACTTTTGTTCCCTGCTTAATTCATGGAGATTTGTCAAGTTTTCAGCTTGCTTCCATCAAGCAAATATTTTGTACGATCAGGGGTTTTTCTTTCTTTATTTCCTTATTTTCCTCATTGTTGGCACCTCATCTGAGGCTGTGAGTCCCTCTGAGCTGTGCATCTCAGAGTGATAACTGAATTTCTCAGGGTACAAGTTACTGGGAGGTCGAATTTGTGCTACAAAGTAGCACCACCTTGGTGGCCGATTTGGCTGGTGTCTGTCTCTGGGCAGCCCCTCCCTCTCCCAGGCTGAGTCACAGCCAAAGGCGTCACATCAAAGTCTGAGAGAATGAGGCTCCAGTGATGATTCACTAATCAAAGGTTTAGAATTAAGATACATACTAGTTATCGCCCGCCTGCACTATCTACCCCGAGGTTCTGGGAGAGGTTAGCATGTTTGCTCACACCTTGTTAATTCTGACTGATTGAAGGGAGAGGTGTAGAAACATCTCCAGTGTGTGTTTGTGCTTTAAGTAAATCAAAGGTGTTTGTCCCTGTCTGTTGATTAGTGTAAGCAACTGGGTTTTGAAATAGCCAGGTGGTAGAGAGATTGTGGTAGAGAGATTTGGATGACTGGGTTCCTATTTGAGGAAAGGCATAGACCTGGGGCTGGCAATTCTTATTTTGGCAGGGGAGGTCATTACAGTCATTAATTCAGACCTTGAGGAGCTGACTATGGGTAAGGATATAGGAAAGGTATATTGGCTGCTTACTCTCTCCACAGTATATTGTTTTATTGTTGTTTGTTATTTAAATTTGAACGGCTGGTGGAAAAGTTGCAAAAGAAACAGGAATTTCCAAAGAACCTGAGCACTTAAAGAGGTAGGGAAAAAGAAAAAAAGGAAGGAGAAAAGTGCTGCCCTAAGAGGAGAGGTCATTTCAGAACACTTAGGGAAGATCTGGAGGAGGCTTTCACAATGGTCCAGCTGTGATCTGATGAGGACTGAAGTCAGGCAGTGGTGGCGAGGAGGAGGATGAGATGGGGTGAATAGAGAGAGGAAGGAAAAAGGAAACATGAGGGCTGGAGCCTCTTCCATGGGCATGGAAAATGCAGATTGGGGATGCTGGCATCACTTATTATAATTTATTGTAACTGTGTGGGTGTTCACTCAGGGGAGTGCACTAGCTCCATTCTTCCAGTTCCACGTAATCTGGACTCCAATCTAATGGATGTCTGACAACATCAACAACAACAACAACAACATCATGGCAGCCCCCACAGGAAGTAGGATCCCTGGAGCCTCACAGAGTCTGTCTCCTTCATGTGGGGGCAGACATGGGGAATGGGATTGAAAATAACCAAGAATAAAAAAATAACCTTTACATTTACAGACTCTCCAAGTAAATAGAACCATAGTCCATTCCTGGTGGTAAAGCACTGTTATGTTTTGCTTTCTTTTGAACTGAAAGATGAGACTATAAAATGGAAAAGAGTGGTGAGAGAACTTTGGATATTCAGAAAAGTACAAACAGCTCTTCATGGATTAGATGAAGGTCTATGGAGGAAAGATGTGGCTCAGAGGCAGAGAGAGGCCAGTCAGTGGAGGACCTATAAATCATGACAAGGATGTGTATTTTACCTAGTAAGTTACAGGGATCCATGATGACTTTGAGTAGAAGTTATATGATCAGATTCACATTTAAGAAAATCACTCTAACTGCAGGGTGGCAAGTGCATTAAGAGACGGCAGTTGAGGGTGGGCAAGAAGGATTCATGTCTATTCCATGTCATTGAACTCTGAACTGTCCTAAAGTTCTAAGACTGGGCTTGAGTCTTTGTTGGACCTAAAATACAACCTCATTCTGACTTAGCTGGATCTCTTAGAGATGGGATTATAAGCCCTTCTAAGCTCCATGTCCATATAGCTAAGGCTTGTAGGTGGAATAGTCTTAGAAATTCAGCCAGAAATGATTAAGAAAACAAGGGTTTTAGAAAAACATGTCTGGGATTTCATGGAAGAGCTCTGGCTTCTGGAAGAAACTGCAAAGGGGTAAAGCAACCTGTCACTGAGAAAATCCCAACATTCCCAGTTCCATCCTCTTGAATAGTTATCCTCATCTCACCCCAAAGCCAAAGCAACCTGGAGAAGGATGATCTCCCTCACATTTGTACAGCTTCTCAGTTTTTACAATTTATTTTTGCAGGTGTGTTTCATTCCATCCTTGAAACTTCTTTGTGAGTCCTGCCAGCTAGATAAAATCTCAGTCTCAGTTTGCTTCTCTGTTCCCAAGTGGAAGTAATATGTGGCCCACTCATGCCAGATGGCTAATCATCTCAGTCAGAAACCACTCTCGACTCCTGGTCAAGCCTACCTCTCAGCATCATCTTGGAAGCAACAAGGCTTGATAATTCATGCTATGTGTTTGCTTTCAAATGAATCTGCATGTGACAAAAGAGAAACAGAGTGCCTCGTATATGGATTGAATTGTGTCCCTCCAAAAAACATGTTCAAGTCCCAAACCCTGGTACCTGTGAATGCGACATTATTTGGAAGTGGGAATTTGCAGGTAAAACCAAGTTAAGATGAAATCCTTATCATGGGCTCTGATCTAAAATGACTTGTTTCCTTTCAAGAAGACATAGACACAGGAAGGATGCCAAGTGACAACAGGTGCAGCTGTAAGCCAAGGAATGCCAATGCTCAATGGCCACCACCAGAAGGGAAGAGAAGATTTTACAGAGTCAGAGGGAGCATGGCCCTGCTGACACCTTAGTTTTAGACTTCTGGTCTCCAGAACTATGAGAGAATAAACTTCTGTTGTTTTAAGCCACCCAGTCTGTATTACTTTGTCATAGCAGCCCTAGGAAATGAAGGCAGTGCCCTTGATCCTAAGTACGTCACCACTGTGTCTTTCAACAATCAAACCATTGTGCAGGCAAGTCTAATGAAGAAACTCCTTTGTTCACCAAAGACTTTGGTCAGAAGACCAGTGAATCTTGAGGAAGAGTTTGTACATCAAAACTTGCCCATCAAACCAACAAAAGGAGAAAAGATTATTTCATTTTGTGCATCACCCTTCAGGATGGTTATTGAGTTTTTCCAGATTGATATGCCAAGAGGCTCTAATGAAAGGGATAGCTAAATGACTTTAAACCATTTAGAATGTGCACACATTGCTCTGGGTCTTAGGGAAGGGAAGATGAGGAACACCATATCTAAATCCTTGACCTTCTGGAGACTTTATTCTAGGCAGTTCAGTTCAGTTCAGTCACTCAGTCGTGTCCGACTCTTTGCGATCCCATGAATCGCAGCACGCCGGGCCTCCCTGTTCATCACCATCTCCCGGAGTTCACTCAGACTCACGTCCATTGAGTCTGTGATGCCATCCAGCCATCTCATCCTTGGTCGTCCCCTTCTCCGCCTGCCCCCAATCCCTCCCAGCATCAGAGTCTTTTCCAATGAGTCAACTCTTCGCATGAGGTGACCAAAGTACTGGAATTTCAGCTTTAGCATCATTCCTTCCAAAGAAATCCCAGGGCTGATCTCCTTCAGAATGGACTGGTTGGATCTCCTTGCAGTCCAAGGGACTCTCAAGAGTCTTCTCCAACACCACAGTTCAAAAGCATCAATTCTTCGGCACTCAGCCTTCTTCACAGTCCAACTCTCACATCCAAACATGACTACTGGAAAAACCATAGCCTTGACTAGACGGACCTTAGTCGGCAGAGTAATGTCTCTGCTTTTGAATACGCTATCTAGGTTGGTCATAACTTTTCTTCCAAGGAGTAAGCGTCTTTTAATTTCATGGCTGCAGTCACCATCTGCAGTGATTCTGGAGCCCCCCAAAAATAAAGTCTGACAC